>NC_056730.1:132154649-132204649 GCF_019279795.1 Protopterus annectens | reverse complement strand
CGGGCTGTGTGCTGTAGAGGGGATGATGGGTATTCAATTATGCATCCAGGTGTGTTGCATTTGGATGGCCCAGTTCCATCCAGACCATTCTGTGGGTATGTGCCGGTGACGTTTCTGTACATGTGTATCGCACATTTTAATATTCATATGTTTGTGTGATTGTGTTCTACAGTATGGCCTGTCAGGTTGTATTGCGGATGTGTATGCTTGTTCTTTGTATTTCTTTCTGATTCACCCGCTGCTCCCTCGTACACCTCCAGTTCACCTATTGTGTATCCAAAACAGTCTCGCCTTTGTGGATTATACCATTACCCATCCCCCCCACACACATATTCCAGACACTCCATCCATCCGTTCTTTGGTTGATGGCCCATGGCACGGTCAAGGGAACATATTGCATACACTACATATGTCAGGTACCTGTATGGTTGTGAGGACTACCCTAGCATTTTTCACCTTCCACATGCTGTACATCATGCACATAGGTACACGCAAATACTTATCTTTCATGACATGGTAGGTACACCAGGGTAATACCCGTTCAACTTTGACACATCCTGACAAGAACGGCTTGGACCGCATATGGGCAGATTTTGGCCGAATGCTCTGACCATTGGTAGAGTTGCCACCTTTTCATATGGCCAGGATGGGATATATTCCAGACACAAATCAGATTCTACAGGACAACACATACCCACGGTCAGTACTACAGATAATACTTTTGTTTTATGCCTACATGTTAGCTTATTGTTGTAGCAGTTTATATGCTCCTTCTGTTTAGTTTACTTGCTTATTCTATTTCTTGTAACATGTGGTATGTTACATACGGACATAACTATTGTATGTGACTATTAAATGCGATGTGGGGCATAATTATGTCATACGGTCGCAGGATATTTTACATTTATAATGGTTTTGGTATGGACACAACTGCCCAGCTGTGTACTATCCCTCACAATGTGGGACAGGTGGTAACCCTGACCATTGGGCTAAACGTAGCTATTGGCGGCATGCTAACATGATGCGTTTCAATTCCACTTGGTATAACTATCTACACTGCATTAGAATACGGACACACGGTTTTAAATGTCATTTGTTCGAGGGATGGAGACTCGATATTCGCTAACGTGCATTTGTGTTTGCTTCTTAATTTTGTGTTCGCAAGAACTGTCTTGCATGCTTTGCATAAGTTTCAGTATCCACGGACACGGACAGGTGTGATTACTATTGCAGGCAGATTGTAATATTCAGCATTTTAGGTTGCACGTCAACAGCCGACATTTCCATGCCTCCATGCGGCACTTCGATATGCCCCATGCACTCGCGCTCATTTCCTATGCACGTGGCTGTGGTGGCAGCGCGCCTTCATTAATATGCATATGGCACTAATGCGCCATCTACATGCCGCACGGTCAGCGCAAGCCTAACATCAGCCTTGTGCCGAGCTTCATGAATCCCGGGTCCAGTCTTTCAGCTACATATATGTTAAATAGTATATTAAATCCTATTGTGCAGCAGATTTCCATTTATGTCAAAGATTCTTGGGACTTTCTAGATAACAGCAGACCATAAAACACCACTGATAAAGAGATATTTTATCGTGTACGTTAATTCTGTTTCTAATTGCATATCCGTTGGGTGAGCAAGCTTACTCTATTAGACAATGACATGGAATCAGGATACACGTTGTGAAAAAATGCTAATTTGTATTCATTAAACCTTTCTGCACATTGTACCAGCTGCCAAACAAGGATAAGCTGCAGAATATGCTAATGAAGGAATAAGCAGGTGAATTACATGCTGATGAAGTAATTTAATAGGGGAAAGTGATTCAGAAACATATAAAACACTCACACACATGCTGAGCTCCCTTTTGGCCTCAATTCCAATATTCTTTGGAATACATCCATGAATGCATTTAGAAAACAAATGTTAGGGGTTGCTGCTGCAGTCATTAGTCCATATGTGCATCAAGCTTTAATATAAGGTGCTGCTGATGTTATCAAATCTGGCCCTAAATTGGGAAGAATGTTCAGACCATGTTTGAACTATCAAGGACTTCATGATACTGAAATATGAGTGATACAGAGTGGACATGGAAACATTAGGACAAATAGTTAACCTCTGCAGCCCTTTTGAGGCCCTGAAGAAATCCCATCCCAGTGGAAATCATGATATGTATAGCATTATGTATACTAGCTACAGGCACTTTTCAGAGACCCACATGGGATATATTAGGGGTGTCACAGACCTCAGTTTCAAGAATATTACAACAATTTCTCAATGCAAGGCTGGAACATTTAACATTTAAGGGAGCGTATTTGGTTTCCACACAACCTTTCTGTACCATATCACATTTCCCTGAGGTTCTGGGGCCATAGACTGCACACACATTGTAATAAAATTCCCAGCTGCTAAAGAAGGAAGAAGGTATATTAACAGAAAAGAACATCACTCTATTAACTGTCAGATGATCTGTAATGTGCAAGCAATCATCTATAATGTGTGTGGTGTGGAGTAACCTGGCAGTTTTCATGACTCCCACATATGGCTCACATGTGACCAGTATATAAGCTTTTCTAAGAAGACTTGCCACTAGGGGATCAAGTGGGGAATGCAGGTTATGCACTGAAGCATTGGCTCATGACACCCATGAGACATTCACACAGCCCCACTGAACAAGGTTACAATGATGTTAATGCTCAAACTAGAGTTAGTATAGAGCTTATAGATGGCTTGCTCAAATCACATTTCTGATGTCTGGATACATCTGTAGGTGTCTTGCAATATGGCCCATCCACCTCAAGCAAAATACTGACAGTTTGTCATATTACACAATATAATAAGAAGCAGTTGCAACTTGGACAACAAGACCAAGGGCCACAGGTAAACCAAGCAGGACCTGGAAACACAGATGAGGGGTTTGATGAAGAACTAACAGCTGAGGATGATTGTGGTAGATGGAGGCATGCACAATATGCTATAGCCCTGGCTAAGAATCAGAGAATAACGAACACACTCACTACCTATGTGAAATCTTAAGAAGCTAAGTACAAACAGTTATACTGATGCATGCAAAATTATCAGCCTTTACTCTGCCATGTAATTGTTGTGTTCTGTGATCAGAGTCAACCTCAGAAGAAACAACTTGTATTAGACCATTAACCAAGGAAAGTGATGAGCCAGTCAAGAAGAGAGAAACTTGATTACACACATATGCAAGTATTGTACTTCGCTAAGATAAAACATAGCTAAACTGTACAGGAATGTCAGCAGAAGCTCATAAGTGATGTATGCAACATTAATAGCAATCTGTTAAATGTATATAAAAATGTCTTTTCCCAACACATGGTATACAACCTGTACACCAAGCCAAATCAGGCCCATGTCAAAACAACACCCAGAATGTTAACTCGAATTCCACAATCATTCACATAGACACATGAGCAAGCATACTTACAAATCCCTAAGAAACAGAACTATAACATTAATATGCAAGGCAACAAACTAGGAATATGCCATTCAAATGAGTAATAAAACAAGTATGTATTGACTAAACACTTTTGGCCTGCCACTAATATGCATTACACATAAAAGTTGCCCATCATAAACACCCCAACAGTGACTAGGGTAATCTCAGTATCATCTGCAGTAAGTGCAGAGAAAGCAGTAAATCCTACTAGGACTGCATTACTTATAGCACTATTATAAATACAGTGAAGATGACAACTTAACGATCATTTGAACTTGAGCAGAATAACAAAAAGTGAAATTTAGTGTAATACCTTTGATTAAAGTAAGCATCTAAGTAAGCAAGCATTAGCTATTCACCCTGTGCATCAGACATCAGCAACCCTAATTCACAAGAAAATGTACAAAAAGCAGACCACAGTCATCATCACTAGCACAGGGTGGTGGGAAGGAGTTACAGAAGTGCAAGCCTGAGACCAAAGACATGCATGTGTGTGTGTGTGTGAGTGAGAAATCAGGTTAACAGCAAGTATGCATTGTCAGAGTCAGTAGCAACAGATGTAAATCATTCAGTATTAATGATTTCTATACATATGTATGTGTGTGTGTGTGTGTGTGTGTGTGTGTGTGTGTGTGTGTGTGTGTGTGTGTGTGTGTGTGTGTGTGTGCGTGTGTGCATGTGTGCATGTGTGCGTGTGTGCGTGTGTGTGTGTGTGTGTGTGTGTGTGTGTGGTGCTATGGCCAAAATGAGTTGTACCATGTGTGAGCCTGCAGGAACACACTCAAAGCACTTCCTCTAGCACTACACTCTGACATCTTGCACAGGTGTTTGCATGCATGGTAGAGGTTTCAGTTCATGGTCACCCCCTCCCGACCATGTGAACCACCTCTGCCAGGACATACGCTGCTAGTTCCATGATCCTAGCTAGAAGTCAGGATGATACCTGAATGTGAACAGTGTCTGCTGGATGAGCACTCATCACAACTACATCCGCAACCATAACCACTTGATGCGGTTTACCACATCTAGTTGTGGACATCTCAGTTACTGAAGAAGTGCTGTCATAGGAGTGGGATTCAGCACAGCCAGACTGGCTAATACTTGACAATATTGTGGCTCTTCAGCCCGGTAGATGTTCCATTACAGACACTGCATGATCCAGTGTGTCATTCATCTGGTCCAAGGACTCGTCCACATGCTTCAGGCAATGTCGTATGTCAGGGTGCACAACATGCAGTGCCCTGACTACCTCTTCTGAGGCCTTGGTGAAACTTGCCTGTGCCTCAACAATGCTACTGCACATATGCTGTGTTTCACCAACTTACACACCAAAATCAGGGAAGAGTGGAAAGTATGCTCCTCTGAGCACCTCTACTGACACCCCTGTGTGTTACTTCACCCTAATGATGTCTATATGGATGCTAGAGCTCTGCAAATGGAGTAACTTATAGTTAAAGGGAGGATAGTTAAAACAGAATCTAAACTTTATGTTATACCGAGAAACACGGAACTGAGGTTTGTGGTAAATGCAAAGCTTGTAGACACATTGTTACAGGTTTTGATAGTATAAATTGGAGGAAAATTGATATTAAGGGATGTTTTAGATGTGATACAGAGGGCATGATATATGTGCTTAGATGTCCTTGTAACAAGTTTTACATTGGTGAAACAAACAGACCTTTTAAAGTTAGATTATTGGAGCATATTAAGGACAGTGAAAATGTTAAGATGTCTAGTTCAGTAGCAGAACATTTTTATTATGCACATCAGAGTCAGTCAGGGGGGCGTAATAGGGGCAATTTTAGAAAAAGTAGCAGACAATTACCTATATAAGAATATTAAAAATATCATTTTATATAAGGAAGCAATTTATATTTTAAAGTTTGATACTTTGGCACCACAAGGAATGAACGTTGATTTTAACTGGAGAGTTTTACTTTAAAAAAACTTTTTTGTATGTGATTGATTAATAGGGTTATTGGTTAATTAGATTAATGTGTATACTAGAAATATGGAGTGCAATGGATGTTATGTATTCTCCTGTGAAGGCACAAGCTGAGACGTCAGAAGATTATTAAACACTATTTGGACACTAGTCTTGTGGTTTTTACTACATTTGGTCTTGTTTTATGGTTAAGTTGTTATTTATGACCAGTGATCCAAATATAGACCTGCCAGGGGTCTTTTGAGGTACAACGGATTCGCAGCAAAGACCTATGGATAAGTATTTATCCCAGCTGAATGAAAGAATGGTTAATTCTTCTACTATACTACATACAGAGGCTGCTTTTGGGTCCGTTGGTAATACACAGGCACATACCTTGAATTTACCAGTGTGGAACAAATGGGAAGTAGATCAGAATTGCAGGCTTTCTAATCCGTTCTCATCCACTGAACGGTAACAGCAGGTGTCTATGAGTTTGGAAATAAAGGTACTGTTTGAATCTCTAGAAAAATTATTTTATAAAGAGACATCTGTATTTCTAAATGTTCAAAGTTTGACTAAATATCTTCAACTAGAGATTACCCCTCGGGGTCTTAGAGTGTTTAAAGATCCAGTTACTCCTTTTGATCTAGATGATGACACTGACTTGGGTTTCCGCAAACGCTGGATACAAGCAGCCCATAAATGTACATCAGAATGGGTTGCTATACTTGTTGAAAGAGAATGGTTAAGGCAAAGTAATTTAGAAAAATATATAAATGTTACATGTAGCAACATCATGTCTAAATCAGGTCCAGAGTTTTTGGACAATATTTTAAAAGATATCAATGGTGAACTGAAGGGATATAAGCAAGATATTATGGCTCGAAAGAGAAATAAATTGATGAGAGACACAAAGGACTATGATAATGGAATGGCCTTTGTATCTAAGGCCAATAGGAAGGGTGGAAAATGTCATGTGACATTTAAGGAAGGAACTGTAGGTGAAGAACAGCGTTCTTTCAGTTCGCGACTATCTTTTGAAACAGTTTCATCTGGGGAAGAGGATTATCGTGTAGATAATCATGAATATCTGCCCTTGCCGCAACCACAAAACAGTATACAACATCAGAATACTTTTCAGAACCAAGGGGCTAACAAATCATTTCAACAGGGAAAGAAGCGGCAATGAGAAGGGCAGTTTAATCAACATCAACAGCCATATCCCCAACAACATTCCCAGCAGTGGCAACAAAGAAACAAAAGGGGTAGATGGTAAACTGGACTCATATGTGGTTAATTTGTCTGGTTATAATTTCAATGTATATGAAAAAGCTGTGCTAGAATGTGGTTTAAAATGTATCCCTACGGTGATGCCTAGGCTCCATGATCTTAAATGTGATGTATTTAAGTTAGTAAGAAAATTACAACTGAAGTACCTGTTTAAACATAATTTTTATTGACCCGCCACTGGTTATTGGTTCTGATGAAGATGTTACTACTTTTACTGATGACAGTATTTTTTTTCCTGTGAGTCAGAAGATGTTTTAAATGCATATTACTTATTTGATACTAGCAAAATAGAGGTGAAAAGTAAATATATACCTGTATTTAATTGCACAGATATTACACAATTTCAGAATATGCTTAGTTATTCTACTGAACAAGAGTTTGTTAAATTTAAAAAATGTGGGAATGTGATGTACAATCTGACTAAAAATGAATGGTCAGCACTGCAGGCATTAGGCAGAAATGCAGATTTGATTTTTAAGCCTGCAGATAAAGGTAATACATTAGTCATTTTACATATTTCACAGTATCTGGAAATGTGTTATAACCATTTAAATGATGAGACAGTGTATGGAAAAGTTCATGGTGATATGTTGGAGTTGTCTATCTCTGAAAATGAACAACTTTTATATAAAGGTGTTAGAATAGGGTATTTGATTAATGAAGATGTTAAGAAACAGTTTATTAATAATAATGCCAGTATGAGATATTTTTATTGTGTACCTAAAATTCATAAAAATCTTAATAACCCTCCAGGTCACCCTATTGTTTCTGGAAGTAATTATTTTCTACATAATATAGGATGTCTTTTACATGAATGAAGGCTACCTAAGGTATTATTATTGCCAGCTTATGTTAAGGATGTGTCAGATTTTTTTGCAAAAAATGCAAAATATAAGCTGGAATGAACAAATGTATTGGATCACCCTTGATGTTAAAAGCCTATATGCACATATTTATCATGATTTTGGTTTGGAAGCTGTGAGGTTTTTCTTGGCACAAGGTCCAGAAACACAGTATTTTGTAGAAATGTTACATTTTAGTCTCACTAAATTTTGTTTTAATTTAGAGGTGAACTATATAGACAGAAACAATGTATGAATATGGGGGCGGCATTTGCCCCCTCATATGCAAATCTAAGTATGGGTCTGTTTGAACAAGAGTACATTTATAAAACTTTATTCTTCCATCAGCATATTAAAAGCTATAGTAGATTTATAGATGATCTGATTTTTTGTGTGAAGGAGGGGAAACAAAAATTGAAGACTTTATTTCAAAGTTGCAGATGAATATATTGAATCTTAAATTTGAAGGTATACAAACTGGAAAAAAAAGTTTCATTCCTAGATGTGGAGGTAGATGTATCTAAAGGATATTTACATACAAGGATACATAGAAAATTTGAGGACCAAGTTAAATATCTTAAGACCACTAGTTGCTACCCTCCTTACACCATAGAAGCTCTCCCATTAGGAGAGTTTATTAGGTTACAGAGATTATGTAATGACACACAAGAATTGCAACAAGAGGTACAAAAAATGTACATGATGTTCTATTCTAGGGGGTATAGCCAACAAGTAATAGACAAAGCTTATCATAAAATGAATGTAGCTGACACACAGATTTACAAAGGAAATAGAGAGATGAGAAATTATAGTAGTAACATAACAAGAAACAATTCAGAAATGTATTTTGTAACGGTATATAGTGTTTTTAGTGACAAGGTGGTTGAAATGGTCAAATATTTTTGGAATTATTTAAAAAAATCTAAGGAAGCAAGGAACTGGTTACCAGACAATTAAACATTTTCATATAAAGTAAGTAGAAATATAAAAAGTTTTATAGTTAAAGGGAGGCTAGTTAAACTTTATGTTATACCTAAGAAACACGGAACTGAGGTTTGTGGTAAATGTAAAGCTTGTAGACACATTATTACAGGTTTTGAAAGTATAAACGGGAGGAAATTTGATATTAAGGGATGTTATAGATGTGATACAGAGGGCATTATATATGTGCTTAGATGTCCTTCTAACAAGTTTTACATTGGTGAAACAAAAAGACCTTTTAAAGTTAGATTATTGGAACATATTAGGGACATTGAAAATGTTAAGATGTCTAGTTCAGTAACAGAGCATTTATTATGCACATCAGAGTCTGTCAGGGGGCTTAATAGGGACAATTTTAGAAAAAGTACCAGACAATTACTTATATAAGAATATTAAAAATATCCTTTTATATAAGGAAGCAATTTATATTTTAAAGTTTGATACTTTGGCACCACAAGGAATGAGCATTGATTTTAACTAGAAAGTTTTAAACTCTTTTGTATGTGATTGATTAATAGGATTATTGGTTAATTAGATTAATGTGTATACTATAAATATGGAGTGTAATAGATATTATGTATTCTCCTGTGAAGGCACAAGCCGAGACGTCAGAGGATTATTAAATGCTGTTTGGACACTGGTCTTATGGTTTTTACTATGTTTGGTCTTGTTTTGTGGTTGAGAGTGGAAAGTATGCTCCTCTGAGCACCTCTACTGACACCCCTGTGTGTTACTTCACCTTAATGATGTCTATATGGGTTCTAGAGCTCTGCCACTGGAGTAACTACACTTCCTGATTAATCCTGTCACCCTCAACCTGTCCTATCTTAGAGGGCTCTGTGTGAAAGGTCCTTATCAGTAGGCATACTGACTGCATCCAAACTCTGGGGACGGGATGTGGGATCCTCAATCTCAATACCAGACTGACTCTTTGCAACCTCAGACTGTGCCTCTTCATCACTGACATCATCATCAGAGGCTACCAGTACTCTATCACCAGGTAGTAGGAGCTCCATAGTGCTGGTGGCAGGCTCACTATGTTAGGAATAAAGCATAATAAAAAGACAAATGCAAGAAAAACTGATAGGATGCATGCTACATAACCATGAGTTAAGCAATCGTAGATGCAAGTGCAATTAAAAAGTTCATTAAGGTAGACTTAAAGAACAATTATATCAATTAATACAACTAAATAAATGTATGCCAGTACAATTTGCAGATGGTCATGGAATCTCAGTACCAGATGTATCTAGACAGACAAAATGGAGATGGATAGAGGTATGATGAAGAATAGACAGAAGATGGCACACAAAAGACAACCCAACTTATAACTATAAGAAAACTTTTATAGAATATATCCTATACTCCATCTGTCTCTTTCTCTCTACTTTCTATTTATAAATCTACAAATATAGGCATACCTGTTGCATGAGCAGTAAACACCCTTTGGTTGTCTGCCACCTCTGCACCCACATCCAGTATGACACTGGGAAACCCTGATGAGCTGCCTGTATCCCTCACAGCTGGTAAAACTCTTCCATCTCAATGAGTGGTGGTTCGGTAGCAGGACCACCACCAATAGCTCTCAATTTGCATGCTATAGTACTGCCTCTTTTTTGCCCTTGGTGGTCATGCCAGCAGCTTGATGTCTAATGTTGTAGTTATGGCCGTGGTCACCCACAGCATTGACATAATTGACCACCTACCACCAGATATGGTTATGGAAGTCATCTATGACTTTCAGTAAGAAGACTGAGCCATCTTCACAGAAGGCATGCACTATAACCTCATTCTCAGCATCTGAAAATGTGAAAATGCAGGTTTATAAGGCCTAGATTTTTTAGTAAGGAAGTTTAAAAAAAAAAATATATATATATATATATATATATATATATATATATATATATATATACACAGACACACACACAAACACACACATATATATATATATATATATATATATATATATATATATATATATAAATAAATATATATATGGGTCTACTTCTAAATTTCAAACTTTCAAAATGTTGACTTTCTTATGGTCGAGACCATAAGATCGAAGTTTTGAAACTTCAAAAATTGAAATAAAAAAAAAATAAATCTTTTTTTTTACGATTTTTCAGGGGTGCAAGTCCCCGTGCTCCCTCTGCACCCCATACTAATTAAATATACCAACTATGAGATCACACATCAGCAAGGAAAATGGTAAGTATACCATTCTGAGCTGTATGGTGATCTCCATATAAACGATTCGAAGTTTCAGAACTTCGATTTATGGTCTCGACCATACGAAAGTTGATGTTTGTAAAGTTCAGAATTGATATATATGTTTCAGACAAATCAGAAAGGACTGGCCAGGGAATGACTGATCTATATGAATACACACATCTAAGATGTACCTGAAAGATAAAGAAATGTGTTAGTCCAGAACATAAGTATTACCAATGAATCAAGTATAGGAAATGACAGCTTAAAAAGATACTGGTAATTCTCATATTAAGAAACTATTTTCTTACTTTTGAGGGTAGATATTTATTGCAGAGAAGAGGCATGGCCATGGGATAGAGTTGCAGTTTCCTATTTGCAAACATAATTATGATTCATTGGGAAAGGAACGTTTTATTTGATAGCGAGTTTAAAGATTGTTTTAGAACATATAATCTCTATTTGGATGATATGTTCCTGGTGTGGAAAGAAGGAAAAGAGGAACAGAATACGTTTCTTGAGTATATAAATGATAGTACTGATTTTTTAAAATTTACTTCACAGACACTATAAAAATCACCTATTTAGATGTGCTGCTTGAAAAAGATCTGGTCCACCATAAATATGTAGCACGGATATATAGAAACCCACCTACTTGAATTCCCTACTTCATTTCTCTAGCACACATCCTCTAGTACAAAAAAAATCAGTAATAAAAGGGCAGTTTGTAAATTCTACAAGAATGGTTAAAAGAGAAGTCGGTTTAGGAATGCAGGAATTTGAGTAAAATGTTCTTAAAGGGAGATTACCCAGTGAAATTTATAAATAACCTCAGGGATGAAGTGGCCTGTGGAAAGACCATAGGCATTTTTTAACTGATGCTGAACCAAGAACATTTAGAGTTAGAAGTAAACATTAGGGAAATGAGAATGGAAGATAGATTTAAATGTGCTGTATGACTACATTTAACACTGAGAGTGAAAAAATGAAATGGATTATGACAAAAAAATCGGGCTATTCTGAAGAAGGATACTGATATAAGGGATAGAACTGATGAATGCCCTTGATTTGTTTATAAAAAGGGATGAGTCTGAAAACACTTTTTGAGATGCCTTTAAATAATAGGATTAGTCCAATCTGTGGTATGCAGTGTTGTGGGTGATGTAGATACTGCAACCATATATTGTCCTGCAATAAATTAATGATAGGAGAGTACAAAATAGAATTTGCAGGCAGGTATAGGTTCATAGGTTCATAGGTTCATAGGTTCATACTAGGCTATCTGCCCGAGGGCATTTACAAGCCTAGCCCATAGTTTTGTGGCTTACGCCACCCCTTTAGTATGGGGAACTATACCCATTATTTTGCTGTGCCTCTGTTGAGCAGTGACACTGAGGTAATCCCTGGGGTATATCTGCGATCTCCCATCCATTGGTCAAGATTTCTCTTGAACAAGGCCAGCGAGGTGCTCTGCCTCACATATACCGGGATTTTATTCCACAGCATAGGGAGTCTTTGGGTGATGAATCTATCCCTCCAGCTGGTCCTATTAATAGCCGTGTCGAGGTTTAAGTCTCCCGCCTTGTGGCTCTGATGGATCTAGATTTTTGAGGTGAAGCATATTCATCAAATCTGGGTTTGACATGGCCTTGTATGTTAGGCAAAGGTCACCTCTGAGCAAGCGTGGCGACTGAATAGAGCTGGAGTTCTTTCAGTCGGGCAGCATAGGACAGATGTTTGAGACCCTTTATCCTTTTGGTGAGGAACTTTGTGGCCTCTCCAGCTGCTGCAAGTGTCGGGTCAGATACATTCCGAATGGGGCATTGTACTCAATCATTGGTCTGATGAGTGATGAGTATAGGGAGACTATGACCTCCCTTGATCTAGATGAGAATCCCTTCATGATAAGGTGGGCAATGTAGAAGGTCTTCCTAACTACTTTAGCTACATGGGTGTCGAATGACAGGCTACTATCAACCTGGGTCCCCAGGTCCCTGATAACTTCTTCTATGCTCAGTGGATTGCCACCTATTTGGTAGCTAGGGGTAACCTTGTTTTTCCCGAAGGGTATGACTATGCATTTTTTGGCATTTAACTTTAGGCCATGACTCTGGCACCAGTTATCCGTTTCTGTGAGACCCTTCTGAAGGATATCTGTGTCAGATGTGTTTTCTACTATGGCCCAGTTTGCAGTCATCTGCAAACTTTGTCAGCCATAACCCTCCTGTGTTTGCTTGTACTGGAAAAGTAGATGCCAAACAAGAGTGGGCCCAGGACTGAGCCCTGTGGTACACCACTTGTGACAGGCTTTGAGTCTGACATGGCGCCAGCAACTCTGACCCTGTGGGTTCTGTCACTCAGCCAGTTTGCAATCCATCTTGTGATGTATGGGTTAACATTTAAGCTGATGAGTTTTTCAATGATACCCGAGTGGGGTATTGTATCGAAGGCCTTCGCCAGATCGAGGTAGGCTGTATGGACTGCCTTTCCCTCATCAATGGCTTTGGTGACTGTTTCAAAAGTCAACCAAGTTTAGAAGGCATGATCTGCCTTTGACAAAGCCAAACTGGGATGGATCCAAAGTCTGCAAATTCCTATGTCTTTATTTATGAGGTCCATTATGATCCTCTCCATGGCTTTGCAGATAAGGCTTGTCAAGCTAATGGGCGGTAATTTCCAGGGTCGGTGGAGGCACCGCCTTTGTGAAGTGGGACCACAGTTGCAGTGCGCCACTCCTGGCACGTATCCAGAGGTAAGACTATGATTAAACAGCTGTCCTAGCTGTGGGTTTAATTCCTCGTTGAGTTCGTGGAGCACACAGCCGGGGACACCATCAGGTCCCATGGATGCTGTGTTTTTGCTTTGGAGAGAGCAGTTCTCACTTGGGCGTTGGAGATGTTTGGGGGCTGCAATCGCTTGGTATAGATATCTCTCCTTTGGGGAGGGGAGAAGTTTGCACTGAACCTGTCAGCCAGTATGTTGGCAATGTCTGTAGGATCAGTAATCTTCACATCATTTTGAACTAGTTCTGAGCATATCTGGGAGGTTCCTCCCAGGTTTCTAACATAGCTAAAGAAGGCCTTATGATTGTCTTTTGAGTCTTTAGCTATTTTTCTCTCAAAATTTGCTTTGGATGATTTTATGAGAGCTCTTAGTTTTTACTTATAGTGATCAAGGGTGTCTTACCTTTTAAGGATTTTGCTCTATCTTGTAGTAGCTTCCTCCTTTTGTTGTAGAGTTTGTTTATGGCTGGGGTCCACCAGACTGGACGCTTGCCT
Organism: Protopterus annectens; assembly: GCF_019279795.1. Taxonomy (NCBI): domain Eukaryota; kingdom Metazoa; phylum Chordata; order Ceratodontiformes; family Protopteridae; genus Protopterus; species Protopterus annectens. Next base: position 132,190,651 of record NC_056730.1, on the reverse strand, counting down.
TTGGTACAAAGAGTCTTTGTTTTGCTTGGGATTGCCTTATCCATGCAGTCCTGCAGGTGCTGGTAGAAGGCATTTGTAAGTGATTCAGCGGCTTGAGTACTGTTTTCCCGCTCGGGGCCTTAAAGGAGACCACACTAGTCTTTAGAAGTGTGAAGTCGGCTGAGAAGTTCTTTACTGTGGTCTTTTTTATTTCAGGTGGGGGTGGGATGAGGACCTCCAGCGAGATTAGTTTGTGATCTGATCTCACCAGTGAGGGGTATACTTCCGGTGTTGAACATTGTGCTCCCATGTTCGTGATGATGAGATCAAGTATGTTTTCTCCTCTTGTGGGGATGGTGACTAGTTGTTCCATGGCATTTGAGTTTATGAATTCCAGGAACTTTTGGGCTAGGGTGTTTGGGCTTGAGTAGTGTTCCCAGTCTATATTAGGGTAATTGAAGTCACCTAGTATGATGGTGTTTGGTGATACATTTATCCCTCTAGTGTTTTCAGGAAGGCCATGTGAGGTTCCTGAGTTTGTGAGGGTGGCCTGTAACATGCTACAATTTGCAGAGCAGTCTTGCCTATGGTTAATTGCACCTGGATGGTCTCCGATGCATCGCGTTGCCACCAGTCTTGAGGTGTGGGTGTCTTTGATGAATATGGATACCCCTCCTTTCTTGGTATTGTCCGGATTTTGGGGCCGGAACGCATGATAAGAGGTAAAACCTGATAGTGCTGGGGTGCTCTCAGGAGCCTTGAACCAGGTTTCTGTCACTGCACAGACATTGATGTTCTCCATACTGAGAAGGGCCTCGAGTGCGTGCATTTTGAGATTTAGACTTCTGGCATTGAGCAGCATTACCCTTAGTTTTTTTCCTTTTTTGTGTTCTAGGGTGGTAGGTTTAGAATTTGAGCCTTGCCTAAAAAAGGCACTATGGGGGTGGCAAGAGCCTTTGCCAATATCCGGAATCCCAGGGGTGACAGGTGCAAGCCGTCCTTTGCGAATGATTGCAAATGAAAAGAGTGGTTTACGCAGCTTTCTGTCAACTTTGCAAGGCATGCTACATGAGAAAAACAGAACGTTCCCTGAAAGAATGTATGTATTAACATAGCTATGAAATTATGAAAACTCACCAGTGCTTTATCAAAATGCATAGCCAATGAGAATCGTTGGTTTAAATTCATTATTTTGGAACAGGTACAATGTAATGAAAGACGAGGACTGTGGGTAGTCCTTCTTGAGAAGAGTGAGCTTTATTGGCAGTTAGTACTAAATGTGACCAATCATCTGAAACTAAGTGAACATGTCTCAATTGCTCGTGTTTTAAGAAAAAAAAGCTTTACAAAGATGATGGTATAATTTAATTTGTATAAAAAGTTGACTTCAAATATTAAATATTTGATAAAAATATTTAAAAATAGAATAAATTGGATTTAAGTATTGTTTTTATAGGACTGGAGGTGTATGCATAATGAGGACTTCTTATTGGTGGTTCATTGGAATATGTGGTGTATGAGGGGGTAGTTCATCTGTTTGGAACAGATTTAATTTTATCTGAAGTGTTGATTGGATCCAAGATGAAAGTGCTTATCATTTAAGTTATAGTTGTGATACAAGTTTATACTATTTTATTACTTTTAAATATTGTAAATAAAATTACTATGTGATCAGTGCTTACAGTAAGTGCCAAAGATTCTTTCCTTTTGCTGTGGCTCCTGAGTCCTTGTTTTTTTTGAATTCTTAGAAATGGCTTTATCCACATAACCCATGTGTACACTCCCACTCAGGAGGATCCACCATCATTTTCTTCCTCTTTAACACAAACAATTGTTCTGCAACACATTGATGATGATGATGATGACGATGTTTAAGTGAGTGTGTGCGAGTTTGTGTGTCTAGTGCTAGATTGAAATGGCTTTACCCACACATCATATGTGTGCACTTCCACTTGGGGGGAACGTTTACACTGGGAGAGGGATCCCCATTGCTTTCTTCCCATTTAACATAAGTAATTGTTCTGCAACACAGTGATGATGATGATGATGACGATGTATAAGTGAGTGTGTGCGAGTTTGTGTGTCTAGTGCTAGATTGAAATGGCTTTACCCACACATCATATGTGTGCACTTCCACTTGGGGGGAATGTTTACACTGGGAGAGGGATCCCCATTGCTTTCTTCCCATTTAACATAAGTAATTGTTTTGCAACACAGTGATGATGCCATTCTTTCAAATGTACAGGTAGGAATGGTTTCACCCACACATCTGTGACTACCATTACAGTGGAAGACAGCTCTCTAACTACTTTCAGTCCCTTTTAACACATGCACACACACACCTCCTTTGCCAGTACATGGGGATGTCGTCCTTCTAAATGGGTTCTATCTCATACTTGTAAATAAACTTCTTGCATGGATCTTGCGATTCATGCAATGTCCTCTATCTTATGATCTAGGCAGGTAGTCTGAATCCAGACATTAATCCATAGACTCAGTTGTATCAGTGTGTGTGTGTTTGAATTTACATGTATATAAGAATGACGTGACTCACAGATCTGATATATAGCCAGAGAGGGCTCTTCCACTACTTTATGTACATTTTACCTTAGACAACTGTTTTGTTAAACACTGATGAGGCTATTTTATAAAATTTACTTTATCTCAGCCTTGTAACAAGACTTATTTTGTGATGCCATTAAGTGATATAATGTTCTGTAGCTTGTTGACTGAGTTAGGCATGAGTTAAATAATGATATTCTCTAAATACTGTGCATGTGTGTGCATCTACTTTCACATGGATGACTGGATTATCTAACACATGTGGCTGAGTACTGATATTGAAACAGAGAGGTTCATAAGTTCATAGGTTCATAGGCTAGTACTAGGCTATCGGCCCTAGGGCCTGTACAAGCCTAGCCATAACAATTCCCTGGCTATTTCTTCCCACAACATTTACTTCCCTGGACCCCTGTTTAGCAGGGCAACTGACAGGATTTCTGGGGTAAATTTCCTATCTCCCATCCAGTCATCAAGGTTTCTTTTGAAGAGGGCCAAGGAGGTGCTCTGCTTGACATGTATGGGCAATCTATTCCAGAGTATGGGGAGTCTCTGGGTCAGGATCCTATCCCCCCAGCATGTTTTGTTCATTGCAATGACAAGATTTAGGTCCCTGGAGCATGTGGCTCTGATGGATTGTTATTTCTTTAAGTGTAGCATGTCCAACAGCTCAGGGTTTGACATGGCCTTGTACGTTAAGCAGAGATTGCCTCTGAGTAGACGATATGCAACAGAGTATAGCTGGAGTTTTTTTAGTCAGTCAGCATAGGGCATCTGCTTTAGGTCTGTGATTCTTTTAGTGAGGTGTTTCTGCAGCCTTTCCAGTTGTCGCAGATGTCTTGTGAAGTACATACCAAATGGGGCATTGTACTCTATGATGGGTCTAATGAGGGATGAGTACAGTGGGAAAATGACCTCCTTTTTTCTGGAGAAATGCCCCTAGTGATGAGATGTGCCACATTGAAGGATTTCCTGACTTCTGTGGCGATGTGGTTATCGAAGGTGAGACCACTGTCCACCTGCGTTCCTATGCCTCTTATCACACTTTCGGTGTTTAATGTACTGCCATCTGTGTGGTAATTCATGGGTACATGTTTTTTCCCTAAAGGGGATAACTATACACTTCTTGGCATTGAGCTTGAGCCCACTAAGCAGAGTAGAGGATGGGCGTTGACTATAGCTCTGATCTGAGATATATACGTATCCTTTTTTGGGCTTATATATACTGATTATTTCTTCTAGCAATTTATATATAACACTTTTTATTGCCTACTGCATACTTTTTACTGTATTTTATTGCTGTTTACTAATCTGCATGGGTAACTGATTTGTTTGCAGTTAAAAGCATTCTGTAGAGTCTCTTTGATCCTTTATCTGTTTAAAAACTTTCATTTTGTGGCTCACTGCTGTCATAAAGATTTCTGTAGTGTTTACTGTCTAAAGAGTGTAGGCTAATAGCTTTAATATTGGTCTCCACCCTCCCTCCCTGTTCGTGTCTTGTTGTTATACTTGGTGGCTTTGCAGTTACCCGCCGCTACTGTAAATATGACCTGGGACACTCCTCCCTGTCTAGTGTCATTAGCTCATTTGACCTAATACAGAGAGGACATCTGAGAAGGTCTTCTGTTCCTCCTTTCTCCCTTTCTTAAAAAAAAAAAAAAAAAAATGCTTGAATCTCCTTTTGCTCTGACTGTGCTTCTCAAACATTTTGGAAATATAGAGTATATTTTAATGCATTTATTATAACTGTATTTGCCTTAATATTGCTACAACTCAAGTGCTCTAGGTTGCACTGCATCTTAATTGTTTGTGTGTTTTAGCTGCTTTTCTGTATATATAGACTTCTCTGTATATGTGGACTAGCTACTTATTCTGCTGTATTACTGCCTCTTAAATTGTTTTTCAGTTGTGCACTTACCTTGCTTCATTTAAAAAGTTTTAAATTGCTAATTTTGTAGAGTTTCAATTGCATTTACTGTTTAGGACTACAAACTCAAGTGTGTTATCCTTTTCTGTGTTTATTTACTGTATTATTGCATTGTTTAGCCTGTTTTAACCAAAAAAAAAAATATCTTCTTTGCTCGTTTCCCACCTTTCCTAGCCAGTCCAGATCCGAGGCTTTGCTTGTCTTAGGAATTTATTTTCTGTGTTCAGAGCTATCCAGACCTTGCTATGGTAGAGGGAAGTCCTACTGCTTACCAGTGGGACTGGTGAGCATTGTACTGCCTATCTAATACTAGAGGAGTGGTTTCCAGCTCTGAAATTGTAATTTTATTAGCCTTTTTTGGGCTGATTTCTATCCCTTTCAACTTTCTGGCTTAAAAACGCATGTTTGCACATTTTTCATATCGTGCAGCACCACGAGGCTACAGTTAAACTATTATGGGTGCCAGAAAGTCTACTCCAAATTTTTCCTTAGAACTAGCTGGCTTCTCAGTAGTAGCACTAAAATCTGAAGCCCTGTGACTAGCACTTGCTCTGGAACCTGCTGGAAAGCACTAGGAACCCTGAAACGGATACAAGCACTCAACTCTCCTTGTAAATAAGAAGAAATTAATCGTAGGCACTAAACAGCCTATAATTGTAAAGTACCTTGCAAAGATAAGGGAGAACAGCTCTTGTACTTTACAAAAAAGCACCTAAACAGGCATGTCCAAGGGTCAGCTTCCAGTGATTTCTCCTGTCCACCTGGTGAATCTGGGAATACTGGGGCAATGCGGCAACTGCCTCATGTACACAGACAACCCTCTCCTCCTACCATCCAACACCACAACCTGTGAGAGATGCACTTACATAGCCAAACTGGAAGCAAAGCTCTCTCCGGCCAAGATTGTGCTAGACAGTCAAGAGGAGAAGGTTAACACCTGCACTACACCTCAAGCAACTCATAGCACTTCAAAACCCACACCATCAACACCCACACATAGCAACACTAAACCCACATATGTGGAGGCCCTTAACATTAACCTACCCAAGCAACAAGGACCTCTGAAGCTGAAATGCAAACAAACACAAGTCACAATCAAAGTGACACATAGCTCACAACACCAGTGTGCCACCCAACAACAGCCTCTATGAAAAGGCAATGTACCCAAAACTTTAGTCATAGGTGACTCTATAGTCAGGCACACTGATGTCCTACTCACCAGGCTGAATATGGAGAAAATTACAGTCAGCTGTCTGTCAGGTGCCAGGATCCGCCACATAATGCATGCAATCAAGTGAATTTGGAGAAGGCTACTTTTATAGTCTGGGTTCTGTCATTGAGCCAATTGGCAACCCATCGAGTGATGTAGGGATTTATGCCCAGCATAGCAAGTTTATCAATGATTCCAGAGTGGATGATGGTGTCAAAGGCCTTGGTGAGGTCCAAATAGGCTGTGTGGTCTGCCTTACCCTTGTCCACAGCTCTGGAGACTGATTCAAAGAAGTCAGTCAGGTTCAGGAGACAATATCGGCCCTTCGTGAACCCAAACTGGGTGGGGTCCTGTGTTTGAAGGTTGCCAATGTCTTTGTTTATATGTTCCATGCCGTTGCAGATCAAGCTCATCAGACTGATGGGACAGTAGTTCCTGGATCTAAGGGATGGCACGATTCATGCATGAGTGGATGTGCTCGTACAGTGCCTTAGTGTAGGATTCAGCTCCCGTCTGCATGGGTGTCATGAAGTTTGTCACTTCTGACTTCATAGGTTCATAGGTTCATAGGTAGGTACTAGGCTATTGGCCCTAGGGCCTATATAAGCCTAGCCAAATGGTACCCTGGCTTTTACCACCCAAGAAAATTATTTTCCTGTGCCCCTGTCAAACAGAGCCACAGAGGTGATCCCCACAGTGAATTTCCTATTTCCCATCCAATCATCAAGATTTTTCTTGAAGAGTGCTAATTTGTTTGATATAGATAGGTAGTTTGTTCCAGAGTATGGGAAGTCTCTAGGACAGGAATCTATCCCTCCAGCATGTTCTGTTTATTCTGGTGACAAGGTTTAGGTCCCTAGAGTGTGTAGCTTGGAGGGACTGGGGTCTCTTTAAGTGGAGCATGTCCAACAGTTCTAGGTTTGACATAGCTTTGTATGTTAGACAGAGATCGCCTCTGAGTAGGCGATATGCGAAGGAGTAAAGCTGGAGTTTTTTGAGATGGTCTGAGTAGGGCATCTGTTTGAGGCCAGTAATCCTCTTTGTGAAGTATTCCAGTGGCCTTTCCAGTTGTTGTAGATGTCTTGTGTGGCATTGCACTCTATAATGGGTCTAATGAGTGATGAATAGAGGGGAACAATGACCTCTCTTTTCCTGGATGAGAAACCTTTTGTGATGAGGTGTGCCACATAAAAGGATTTCCTGACTACTGTGGCAATGTGATTATCAAAGGAGAGATTACTGTCCACCTGTGTCCCAAGGTCTCTTATCACACTTTCGGTGTTAAGTAGACTACCACCTATGTGGCAGCTCATGGGTACAGAGTTTTTACCAAAGGAGATGACAATGCACTTTTTGGCATTGAGCTTGAGGCCATGGCTTTGACACTAGGCATCTGTCTCCGTGAGGCCCTTTTGTAGGATGTCCACATCATTATGAGTTTCGATTATGGCTCCTAGTTTGCAGTCATCTGCGAACTTCATTAGCCAAAGACCTTCTGTGTTATCCTGTACTTCAGAAAAGTAGATACCAAACAGGAGAGGACCCGGCACTGAACCCTGTGGTACTCCTCTTCTCACTAGTCTGAAGTCGGATTTGGAGTCTGCTGCTTTCACAGTGTGGTTCTGTCAGTGAGACAGTTGGCAACCCATCTTGTGACATAGGGATTTATACCTAGTTTAGTGAGTTTATCTATAATTCCAGAGTGGGGGATGGTGTCAAAAGCCTTGATGAGATATAGATAGGCTGTGTGAACCACCTTACCCTTGTCTACAGCTTTGGTGACTGCTTCAAAGAAGTCTGTCGGGTTTAGGAGACATGATCTGCCTTTTACAAACCAGAACTGGGTGGGGTCCAGAGTTTTGAGATTACCAATGTCTTTGTTTATAAGATCCATGATGATACATTCCATGGCCTTGCAGAACAGGTTTGTTAGGCTAATGGGGCGGTAGTTCCCAGGGTCTGTGGTGGCTCCCCTTTTGTGGAGTGGGATAACCGTCACTGTCCACCATTCAGTGGGCACAAAGCCTGAGGTGAGGTTATGATTGAACATGGTTCTTGGGTGGGGTGCTAGTTCATTCTACAGTTCATGTAGAATGCAGCTTTTGATGTTGTCAGGTCCCATGGATGCTGTGTTCTTGACTTGGAGAGTGTGGTTTTTACCCGTGCAGCCGTGATTACAGGAACTTTGCATTCTTCCGGTATAGAGATGGACCCTTTAGGGGGTGAGATGAGGTAAAGTTAGCACTGAACCAATCTGCCAAGATGTTGGCAATATCAGTTGGTTCTGTATATTTAGTGTCATTGTGCTGTAACTCAGAGCAGATCTGAGTGCTGCCATTGAGATTCTTGACATAGCTATAGAATGCTTTGTGGTTGTCTTTAGAATCAGTGGCAATTTTGTTTTTGTAACTAGCTTTGGAGGATTTTATGAGGGATCTCAGCTTCATACTGAGGCTGGCCATGGAGTTCCTCCAATCATGGGATTTTACTATTTTTTGCAACAGTTTCTTTCTTCTGTTGTAGAGTTTGTTTATGGCAGGGGACCACCAGATTGGCTTCCTTTTTTGGAGGATAGCATCTTGGTTCTGTTAGGGATAGCATGATCCATGCACTCGTGTAAGTGCTTATAAAGTGCATTTGTGTAGGATTCAGCAGTCAGACTTCTATTGTCTGTCTGCATGGGTGTTGTGAGGTTTGCTACTTCTGTCTTAAGAAGTGTGAAGTTGGCTTTAGAGAAATGTTTTACTGTGGTTTCCCTAATGAGGGGTGGGGGTGGAATGTGGATGTCTAGGGTGATTAGCTTGTGGTCGGATCTGACCAACAAGGAACTGACCTCTGGTGTAGAACCCCGGTCACCCATGTTAGTAATGACCATGTCTAGGATATTGCTGCCCTTGCTGGGGGTGTGAATAAGTTGATCCAAGGCATTGGAACTTATAAATTCCAGAAAATGTTGAGCAAAAGAGTTGGCACATGAGTAGTTTTCCCAGTTAATGGTGGGGTAGTTGAAATCGCCCATTATTAGAGTGTTGAGTTGTACCCTAATATTTTCCAGTGTATCAAGAAATAAGGAGTGGGAATCCTGGGGCATGGTGGGGGATCTCTAGCAAGTTACAATTTGGATTGCGGTCTTGCCCAGAGTTAGTTGCACTTCGATAATCTCAGATGCATTATACTGAGCAACTAGCCTGGGGGTGTGGATATCCTTAATGAATATGGACACACCTCCACCTTTTGCGTTTCAGTCCAGGTTAGGTGGCCGAAAGGTGTGATATGAATTATAGCCTGGTAATGCAGGGGTGCTCTCTGGAGCCTTGAACCAGGTCTCTGTCACTGCACAGATGTCGGCGTTCTCCATTTTAAGGAGTGCCTCGAGTGAATGCATTTTGAGGTTTAGACTTCTAGCATTGAATAGCATCACCCTCAGTTTTTGCTTGCTTGTACCTGTTAAGGTGGTGAATTTGTCATTTGAACCTTGCCTAAAAAGGCACTATAGGGGTGGTAAGAGCCTTAGCCAGTATCCAGAATCCCAAGGGTGACAGGTGCAGGCCATCTCTGGCAAAGCATTGTGGTCTGTCAATCATGTCATCCCAGGCAGACAGATACTGGATCCCCTTAGAATGACATCAGAATCTTAGCCAATTGTTGAAGTTAATCATTTTGTCCTTGTACTGTGGTATCATTCTGGGTGATGTCAGGATGCTACTCAGGGCTAGGGTCATACCTGCCTGGGCTACAAGATCGGAGAGCTCCTCCATGTCTCTTTTCATGTAGTCCAGAGAGGTACATCTCAGGTCATTCACACCAACATGGACAATGACAGATTCATATTTGTACTTGTTGTGGAGTGAACTGAGCGCATGCATTATGTAGCAGATCCTGGCACCCGACAGGCAGCTGACATTAACTTTCTCCTTGTTTAGCCTGGTGAGTGGAACATCAGTGTGCCTGACTATCAAGCACCTATGACTAGAGTGTTGGGTACGTGGTTATGCCTTATGGGCTGTGGTTGAGTGGCACACTGAGTTTGTGGGCTATGTGTCATTTGGGTTGTGTTTGGGTGGAGGTTGATTGCTTTTCTGCTTTGGAGGTCTCTGTTGCTTGAGCAGATTTTTATTGAGAGTCTACGCGAATGTAAGTGTGTGTTTTGTGTTTCTATGTGTGTGTTTTGGTGGTGTAGGTTTTGAGGGACTATGTGATGAGTGTGGTGTGGCGCAAGTGTTTACCTTCTCCTCTAGACTGTCTAGTCCAGTCTTGGGTAAAGAGGGCTTTGCTTCCAGTTTGGCTATATAGGTGAATCTCTCACAGGTTGTAGTGTTGGGTCGTAGGAGAGGAGGGTTGTCTGTGTACATGAGGCAATTGCTGCATTGCCCCAAGATGCCCAGATTCATCAGATAGACAGGAGAAAACACTGGGAGCTGACCCTTAGAGATGCCTGGATAGGTGCTTATTTATTAAGTACAAAAAAAATGTTTTCCTCTAGACAAGTGAGGAAAGTTGAGTGCTGTAGTAATTTGTAGCTTATGTAATGCTTACAATGAGTTCTGACCAAGTGCTGAGCTCAAAGAAGCACATTTTAGTGCTAAAACTAAAAAAACTGGCTAGTTCTAAGGGAAATTTGAAGAGCAGACTTTATGGCGCTGGGAATAGTTATACCCAACTAAGTGGCGATGTACAAAGTGCATTTTTTTAATATAACAGTAGCAAATGAGTAAACTGATTTGAACAAATTAACCAATTAACCAATAAAAAGCTAAAAACTGATCCCCATTCCAGCAGCCTTCAGTCAGACAAGTTCTAACTGCACACTCCTGCCACTAGGGTGCAGAGGAACCTTCTCCAAAAAAGATGGTCTGGATTAGTGCTCAAGTTATACAAACAAAGCTAGATTCAGCATGTCTGAATTTAGTCTATGCTACAGCAAACAAGGTGTACCAATTTCAGAAAGAAACAGTTCAAATAAGCAGGCACAATAAGCATTTAACCAGAAACTCCCTTCTCAGAAGGGCAGAATCTACCCTCTCCTCCCACAATAGTGCAGAGCACACCTTCTTAATGTAAAATTACTGGCCCAAAGCCCAAGTGCTTAAACCAGAACTAATACACTTTTAGAATAACAGACACAAAGCCTTTAATCAGCAACTCCCAACTTAGAAGGATGTAAGCTACCTGTCCTGCCACAACAGTACAGACCACAAACCTTCTTAATGTAAAACAACTGGTCTGAAGACCAAGTGCTTCAATCAAAGGCTTAGAATAACAGTTACAATTTAATCAGGCTACCAACAAGCAGTAACAAATGCAGCAGAATAAATGCAATTAAGTAATTTTAAGAACAAGCAGCAAAAGCAAAATAAAGTAATAAAGTAGGAAGAAACACAAATACAGTAAAAGCAGATTAATAAAGTGCATTTTTATATATATATATAACAGTTGAAAACAAGCAAACTGATTTAAACAAATTACCCAACTAACCAGTAAAAAAGCTCAAAACTGAGCCCTGTTCCAGCAGTCTTCAATCAGACAAGTTCTAACTGCACACTCCTGCAACTAGGGTGCAGGGGAACCTCCTCCAAAAGAGATGGCCTGGATTAGTGCTCAAGTTATACAAAAAAGACTAGATTCAGGATGCCTGAATCTAGTCTATGCTACAGCAACCAAGGTGCCCCAATTTCAGAAAGAAACAGTTCAAATAAGCAGGCACAATACACCTTTAACCAGAAATTCCCAGCTCAGAAGGACAGAATCTAGCCTCTCTTCCCCCAAGAGTGCAGATCACAAACCTTCTTAATGAAAAATAACTGGCCTGAAGCCCAAGTGCTTTTACCAGAACTAATAAACTTTTAGAATAACAGACATTGAGCCTTCAATCAGCAATTCCCTACTTAAAAGGATGTAAGCTACCTGTCCAGCCACAACAGTGCAGACCACAAAACTTCTTAATGTAAAACAACTGGTATGGAGCTCAAGTGCTTAAACCAAAAAGCTTAGAGTAACAGTTACAATTTAATGAGGCTACTACCAAGCGGTAATAAATGGAGCAGAATAAATACAACTGAATACTTTTAAGAAGAGGCAAAAGCAAAATAAAGTGCAATTTTTTGGGGGGATAACTGTAGCTGTGTTAGTTGCACCAGGAGAATTTTGTATGCATTGTGTTGGGCAACTAGCCTGGAGGTATGAATATCCTTGGTGAATATGGACACTCCTCCACCTTTAGTCTTTCAGTCCTGGTTTGGTGGCCGGAAAGTGTGGTAAGAGTTGTAGCCTGGTATTGCAGGGGTGCTCTCTGGAGCCTTGAACTAGGTCCCAGTTTCTGCACAGATATCGATGTTCTCCATTTTTAGGAGTGCCTCAAGAGAGTGCATTTTGCGGTTTAGACTTCTAGCATTGAGTAGCATTACCTTCAGATTTTGCATACATGTACCTGTTATGGTGGTGGTTTTGTCCTTTGAGCCTTGCCTAAAAAAAGCACTATAGGGGTGGCAAGAGCCTTAGCCAGTAATCTGAATACCAGGGGCGACAGGTGCAGACCATCTTTGGCAAAACATCGTAGTTTGTTGATCATGTCATCCCAGGCAGATACTGGATCCCCTTTGAATGACACCAGAAGCTTAGCCAATTGTTGAAGTCAATCATTTTGACCTTATACTGTGGTATCATTCTGGGTGAAGGCAGGCTGCTACTCAGGGCTAGGGTCATACCTGCCTGGGTCACATGATCTGAGAGCTCTTCCATTTCTCTTTTCATGTAGTCCAGGGAGGTAAGTCTCAAGTCATTCACTCCAACATGGACAATGACAGAGCTGTCTTTGTACTTGTTGTGGAGTGACTTGAGTGCATGCATTATGTGGCAGATCCTGGCACCTGACAGGCAGCTGACTCTAATTTTCTCCTTGTTCAGCCTGGTGAGTGGGACATCAGTGTGCCTGACTATAAAGCCACCTATGACTAAAGTGTTGGGTACGTTGTCTTACCTAAGGGGCTGTTGCTGGGTGGCATACTGGTGTTGTGAGCTATGTGATACTTTGGTTGTGATTGGTGTTTATGTTTTAGCTAAAGAGGTCATTGTTGCTTGGGCAGGTTAATGTTAAGGGCCTCCACATATGTGGGTTCAGTGTTGCTATGTGTGGGTGTTGGTGGTGAGGGTATTCAAGCGCTATGTGTTGCTTGAGGTGTAGTGTGGGTGTTAACCTTCTCCTCTTGATTGTCTAGCACAATCTTGGCTGGAGAGAGCTTTGCTTCCAGTTTGGCTATGTAAGTGCATCTCTCACAGGTTGTAGTGTTGGGTGGTAGGAGGAGAGGGTTGTCTCTGTACATGAGACAATTGCTGCATTGCCCCAGTATGCCCAGATTCACCAAGTGGACAGGAGAAATCACTGGAAGTTGACCCTTGGACATGCCTGGTTTGGTGCCCCCCCTTACCTTGGCAAGGTACTTTACAATTATAGGCTGTTTAGTGCCTATGATTAATTTCTCCTTATTAACAAGGAGAGTTGACTGCTTGTATCAGCTTAAGGCTTCCTAGTGCTTTCCAACAGGTTTTAGAGCAAGTGCTAGTCACAGGGACTCCAACCAGAAAGAGGCAGGAATCAATGCACTCTGCTCCTACTCTCACCAGGATCAGAATATAAGCACAGATTCCAAGCTGTCACGTAAAAAAAAAGTTATTAAGCTTTCTGGTGATCAGCAATCTCCAGGAAATAATGTAACTGCACGCTTTCTCTCACCAGAAGAAAACAGAATCACTAATCCCAAGACGACTACTAAAAGGCAGAATGTGGGCTCTCCAATAACTGGTGGTCTTGCAATAAATGCTTAAAGGTAAGATGAAAAAATGGTTTATCCTAAACAGTGTCGTGTGCACTAGAGAAATTAGATGTGAAAGTAAGTAACTTAAGTTTTACCTATCTAAAAATTAAGTTTTAGTGGAGAGTCACCATTTTTAAAACAGCAAGATAGATTGAAATGGGGTGGTCACCTTTGTATTCTGGTATTATGGAATACAGTAGGATCGTCAATACATTAAAATAGTTGAAGGGGAGTGATTTCACAAAATGATAATTTTGTGCTTACTCACACAAGCCAGTAAAAGCAGAGAAGAAATTAGATATATGGTCAAATTAACATAAGGGATAGGCAACTAGAAAGACAGTGGTGTTTAAGAACACAACAATAACTTGGTGGGAAGGTGATAAAATTATTTCTGCCTGACTCATAAGAGACAGAGCTGTGGTCTCTTTTCAAGTTTTAATATGCAGTTAAAAGCAGAATACAAGTAAAACACAAGGTAAAGAAAACAAATCACAGTATTCAAAATAGAAAAAAGGCAATAAAGTAATACAAAATCCAACAAATAAAAAGCAAACTAACCTTTCCCTCACAACAAAGTGTAGCAGAGTCTGGGTGATCCTTTTTAGTAAAACTCTGAAATGTTTTATTTTACCCCTTAAATAGAAGGTTTAGTTCCGAGCTCCACCCCCTCAGATCACAGATGATTAACCTTAACTGACCTCTTCTATCTTATGTGTAAGTCTTTAATTGACCGGTACTAATTCCTGCCTCACTCACAACAGACAGAGCTGTGGTCTCGTTTCAAGTTTTACTATGCAGTTAAAAGCAGAATACAAGTAAAACATGAGGTAAAGAATGCAAATCACAGTATTCAAAATAGAAAAGTGCAATAAAGTTATACAAAATACAACAAATAAAAAGCAAACTAACCTTTCCCTCACAGGAAAGTGTAGCAGAGTCTGGGTGAGCCTTTCTAGTAAAGCTCTGAAATGTTTTATTTTACCCCTTAAATAGAAGGGTTAGTTCCTAGCTCCACCCCCTCAGTTCACAGATGATTAACCTTAACTGACCTCTTCTATCGTATGTGTGAGTTTTTAATTGACCTGCTCTAAGTTCTGCCTGATTCACAAGAGTCAGGGCTGTGGTCTCTTTTCAAGTTTTAATATGCAGTTAAAAGCAGAATACAAGTAAAACACAAGGTAAAGAAAGCAAATCACAGTATTCAAAATAGAAAAAGGCAATAAAATAATACAAAATACAACAAATAAAAAGCAAACTAACCTTTCCCTCACAGCAAAGTGTAGTCAAGTTTGGGTGAGCCTTTCTAGTAGTCAACTCATACTACTCTTTGAATCAACTGTAGGCCACACATATGCCTTGCAGCACACTGATGATGTCATGCCTTCAAATATGCTCTGTCTCAGTGTTGAATTAAGGCTTCCCCTGTGGCACATGGAGTCAGTACACTATTCTGTAGCTTGTGTGCTTAGCTAAGTAGATGTTTGAAACCAGCACTGACTGAGTCATATGAGTGTGTATGAATCTAGTGCTAAGGATACATGACATCCACCATTAAAATGTGTGCATTTACTGTGGGAGTGGTTTCCTCCATTAGTTTCAGACCATTTTAGCCCATAAAGCTGTTTTTCACCGCAGTGATGGTGTCATGTCTTCTGACTCACATTTGTGTTACTTCTTTGCCTGTGTCTTGTGCAGTTAATGTACATTTCT
This sequence comes from Protopterus annectens, assembly GCF_019279795.1. NCBI lineage: Eukaryota > Metazoa > Chordata > Ceratodontiformes > Protopteridae > Protopterus > Protopterus annectens. Next base: position 132,175,452 of record NC_056730.1, on the reverse strand, counting down.
CTAGATTGTGTAACTAGATAGGCAGCTGTTCAAATCCAGCAAAGAACAACATAATGTGAGTATAATGACAGTAACACATGCAACACTGCAGTAAAATCATTCTGTCAATTTTAGGTGTAACACAGACCTTTCAACTCACTGATGATTTTATGCCACTTAAACAGGTGGTCTGTGACCCTTGTGATGACTGTTTTCCCATGTCACATACAGTTAATACTGGCTTCTAGAGCATGTATAACCAAAGAGGCATTTGCTAAAATCTGGTGATGTGTATTTGGAAAGCAATATTGATGGACAGGAGTGGTCTACCCAACAAACATTGATATGGCTAATGCACACTCATGGAACAGTAACATGGCTAAATCCTTTTGATCCTTAAGAATAATTTTCAATGGATATGTGACCATCAAAAACCTTTCTTAGTTCATACCTTAATGTGTGCCCTTTTTGACAGCTGTACATTACTAATGCATGTGGCAGATAGACTTGGATTTGAATCTGGTAAGGTATATCTGTCAGCCATCTGTGACAGAGAAAAGTATCTTAGGCCAAAGAAAGGTGATATGGCACAGTAACAGGGCCAATTCTTTTTATGGCTTGCACTATATCTTAGGGGAGCCATAACCATTCCAAAAGGACACCAATGAAATCCCTTCAAATGTGTTCTTCATGTTTCTTTCTGTGGTGTCAGTGACTAATACATCTCTCTCTCTCTCTCTCTCTCTCTCTCTATGAGGCCTGAGCTCAGGCATAAGTTCAATCTTGTCAAAATATAACTGCTGAGTATGTCCGAAAACGCTTTCAGGCATTATTTATTTCCCCAAAATTACTGATCTGTATTTCATGATTTAAAGGAAACATTTACATACACCTTTTATTATTTTGTTCAGAATACAGGGCTTTAAAAACAATAATGGCTTATTCATCAGTTCTTGATGTGTGCCATTGTAAAGTTATTATAAAGTATGAGTGGACCTGTATTATGATGTTTTCTTGTGTTTTTATGGTGGGTAGATTACATTATTGTCGTCATTGTTGTAATTACTTATAAGCATGTCCACTATAATGATATATGAGTCGCATGCCATTTAGCAAACAGACCATTAAGTAATCAGCATTATGGGACAGTTCTCATTTGTTCTGCTTTGAGGCAACTTAATAACTTTAGTTTCTGGAATGTTGGCTTTGCCAACGTCTGTGCAATGGAATTATTAGCATATGTGCAGAAGATAACAACATTTATTACTGGTCAGTGTACAGCTGGTGCATGTAAAATGTACATTTTCAACAGTGCACTTAATAATACACATTTGTGTTAAAGCTGGTTGAAGTTTATGTTAGTGTACCATCATACAGGTATTATTAATGTATTTAACAAGGCTCACTTCAGGGAAAACGTGATGTACAACATGATCCTATACTGCATCCAAATGTCTAGTTCAACATGGATGGTATGGCATTTGCAGCAGGAAAGACATACGTAGTATGATTAACTACACTCACACAAATGCACCATGCTCAAATGATTTTCAAATGACAGGTGTTACATTCCCCCTATAGCTGACATTATTATACAATACTGATGACATTTAAGCTGTTTTGAGCTAGGTCTACAGTGGTTTCCTATCCACCTGTGGTATTTTTATAATACATACATACATACATGCATCATATGCATTGGAACATGCAGACATTCTTAGAGACACAAACCAGTTGTCAAGGCATTGACTGCACATATGTTTTGCCTTGATTTATGTGCCTGTTATTTGTATGGCACATGATCATGCCCTTCATTTTATAAGTATGGACATCTCACATCTGTCATAGTTAGACAACTGTAAATATGGATAGCAGCACACTATTATGTTGATAGGTTGGTCAAAGTGGGAGTTTTGTATATGTGTCATTTCCTTCTGGATTGCGGTACAGTAATATACTGCATGTATAAACAGTCACACTTTCAGCCATTCACAACATGCAGGCTGTTGCCGCAAATGCTTGTTTCCTGAATTAATACTATTATTAGAATTTCACAGGTGTGCATGAGTCTTCTCAGCATGAATCCACTTTTACATGTGTGTGCATTATTTATTTATTTATTTGACATTTGTTTACCAGGAATGTCTGACTGGACCTGAAGTACCTCTTTTCAACAGAGGCCTGGGGAGAAAATATCCATAATTAGTAAAGTAAGCACATTAGTATAAAAAAAGACATTTTAGCATTTCACATGAAATGAATGCACATCAGCATACCTCAATAGCATACATATCAACATTACATGAGTCACATAATGATAACAATATAGTACTTGGACTAACACATGATATATGATAATTTGACTGGTTTTGTATGGTCTAATAACACAGTTCTTAGTTTCAGTACTGTGGGGAATGTAACTGTCTAGGCAGTTTATAATAAGCAAGGAGCAGGGTGATATAAAGGCAAAGAAATTAGATAAGTGGAGTAAAATACAGGCAAAGAAATGATAGTGAGAGAAGAGAGAAGTAAAGAGGGAATAGAGAGATTATATACAGAATTGAGTACAGTAAGGAAAAATGTGGGTGAGGAGGGAAGGAAGTTAGAAGGAGGAGAAGACTAACAGACATTTGTTATTACAACTTTATTTTTCTTTCCATCATACAGATGAAGTAAGGGTTTCAGTTCTTTAGCCTACATGTATGTTTTGACATCAGCCATGTGTATGTGACTTATTTCCCTTGATTACTTTCACAGTATACATTACAATGACATTGTAGTTTCATACATCAGCACTACAGGCGCTAGGCATGTCAATGTACTCCAGTGACTACATTTCTTTCCGAACATATCCCAGAAAATATATAGTGGAAACAGCACATAGTTTTCTATAACCATCTGAGCTATTGTATAAAGTACAATCCTATACAAAACATGTTTTTTTAACTTGGAATGACCTCTAAAATAGCCTTTTTATGGTTACATATGTCAACAACTGAAAACACAAGTTTCTTTCTGAAGTGTATAGGAGGGCAGTTTGACAGGTGAGGACATTTTTAACTGATAAGTGGGTTGTGGGGCAACAGCATAATTTTAGGTACAAATTATACATTTCTGGTTACACACCTGATAGGTTCATAGGTAATTATTAGGCTAATGACACAGGAGCCTTTACAAGACTAGACCATAACTCCCAGGATATGACAGCATCATTTTAGGTACAAATTATACATTTCTGGTTACACGCCTGATAGGTTCATAGGTAATTGTTAGGCTAATGACACAGGAGCCTTTACAAGACTAGACAATAACTCCCAGGATATGACAGCATCATTTCGTAATTCCTCAGATATGGAAAGGAGTCGTACCAGGGTAGTAGGTCTTTGGGAGCTGAAGCCTGAGTCATTTTACAGAATGCCTCTGTCCACATGACATGGGCAGTACCACAGGAGTGAATTTACGGTTCCACACCCATTTATCTAATCTTTGTTTGAAGAGAATAAGGTACGTGCTTTGCTTTATGAAGATGGGAAGTTTATTCCATAGACAAGGTATCCTTTGGGATATGAATCTGTCCCTCCAGCAAGTTCTGTTAGAGTCAGAAATAAGGTTCAGATCCATGGAACGTATTACCCTTGTATAATTTTTTTTGCAAATATGTAACATTTTCATCAGGGCTGGATCACAGAATGCCTTGTAGGTCAGGCGTAAGTCCCTCACCATAAACGATAAGAGATGGAGTAATGGGATAGGACCGTTAGTCAGTCTGCATAAGACATGTGTCATTTCTTTTAGTGAGAAACTTCAGAGGATGCTCCAGATGGTGTAAGTGCTTGGTTAGGTACATGCAGAAGGGAGCATTGAACTTTATTATGGGCCTAATGAGGGCCAAGTGCAATGACAGTATGACTTCCTTTGATCTTGATGCCATGCCTTTACTTTTAAGTTGAGCCACACAGATAGTCATAGCTTTGGTTACTATCTATCTGTGTTCTTAGGTCCTTCACCACTGGGTCTACTTTTAGGGATGTGCTATTAATATTATAATTTGCATTGATTTCTGATTTACCAAAGGGTATGATTACGCAGTTTTTAGCATTTAGTCTCAGATCATGGTTTTGGCTCTAGTCACTTGTCATTTTTAGGCCTGTTTGTAGGATGTGATGTCAACTTCATTTGGGGATTTGGTGATTGCTCCCAGGCTTACAGTTATCAGCGAATTTGGTGATCCAGAGGTCTCTAACATTGACCTTTACTTAAGAGAATTATATGCCAAACAGGAGATACCCCAACACTGACCCCTATGGGACACCAACAGTAACAGTTTTTTTTATCGGAGGTGGATTCACCTATCCAGACAACATGTGTATTGTCAGTGAGCCAGCTGGCTATCCATCTGATGATGTAGAGCTTATTCCTAACTCAGTAAGTTTATCTATGATTCAAGAGTGGGGGATTCTGTGCACTACCTGCCATATATGCAGTGTCCGCTAATGTATCTGCTTTCCTTGCTGTTATCTCAAGCCTCCACATTAACATCATTTTACATGTATCACATTTATTCCCTATGCTGCACTGTATCTGTATACCTCTCACTTCCGTTTGTCAAAATTTCCTTTTTATGTATCCCTTAGTGGACAGAATTTCTTCAATATTTATCAATACTTATTATTTTTGTTGTTTGTACAGTAATCTAATTATATATAATTGCACATTCCTCATTATGTTCACCCTACCTCTCAAGTGAGTAATTCAATTTGCCCATGCCTTATAATGTGCCATCTGCAAGTGCTCGCTTTTAAAGTTGACCTTATTTACACCCTCTTGTCTATACTGTGTGCTCAAGCCTATCTGCACCTCATTGTGACCACTAGCAGGTGCAATGGATACAAACAGGTGCTACTTGACATTTAGGGTGGCTTAATAGCTTACACATTTGATAACCACTGCTGTTCATCATGCCACCATGAATGGACAGGGTCCCTATTAAATAAACGAAAAGTGGAAATGTCAAACGGGAAATAAATGAAAAGGCCATTCCTTGATATTACTATTGTAAGATCGCAGTACAGTGAAGGCTGGAAATGTAGCCCTTTCTTTACTGTAGTGCAATCTCAGAGTTGGTATATATAATTAGTGGGGAGTGTGGGGGGCACAGCCCCCCCACAATATTAATTTTGAGGAACAGCCTTTCATTTATTTGGCCATTCGACATCTCCACTTTTCGTTTATTTAATAGAGAAGTGAATGGACATGTAGGCTTACCACGAAGTGTACATGCTTCTTAATGCATTCTGGGAATATCTTTCATGTTTTGAAAAAATGTCTAGTTTGAATATTGACAGTGTGTGCTTATTATTGGAACTGTTATTGAAAAACCTTATTTGCTATTTTAACACAAGATATTATCAGCAGACTAAAGAAACAGCCATGGGGCCACTTCTGCATACTGTTATGCAAATATAGTCTTAGACTGGTGATATGCCAAGGTGTTTCCCACAATACCATTGTTTAATAAAGTTATGCTTTATAAAACTTTGTGAACGATCTCTTTGTTATTTGGAATGATTGACTGTGAACAGTCTGTGGAATCTCCAAAAGATTCCATGCCCTTTTTAAATTTTATTATGGGACACAGTGGGTTGGTTGTAAATTATTTAGACTTTTCTACCAAATTGAATAAGGAGGAAATTAGCGTTGATAGTGACTTCTCCTGAAAAGCATACTTTTTTGAGTGACTATCTACAGTTTAATGGTAGTCAGTCTGTGTTTATGAAGAAAAAACATCCCTTGTGAGAAGCTGATTTGTGCCTCAGTGCTTATTACAATAAATTAACTATTTGTTAAAGAATTAAATGCCATTATTAATGTGTTTATGGAAAATGGGTATTGTGTAGAATTTTTGGAAACTATAGCTAATAAAATTACTTCATGAAGAAAAGATATTTTCTAACTATTTTATGCAAAGGTACAGTTGGCACCTCTCAGAATCTTGTAGTTAGGAACATGTCATTTTCTTAGATTTGACAGTTTTAATTGATAAATAGAAAATATTCATTTGCAATTCTGGACATTTTGCAGAATGATGTAACTACCGCTGGCAGGCTATTAATGAATAAAGAAATTGGTACCTGCAAGAGTGGGCAATGTAACACTTGCAAGTATGTTTCAGAAGGGCCTTATGTAGATGTAATACATTTAGATTAAATTATAGCCTTGTCTTCTTATTTCATATGTAATTCAAGCAGAATAGTTTATATCTTCATAGGTGATTACTAGGCTAATGGTACAAGCGCATTTATAAGCCTAGCCAATAATTCCCAGGATTTGACAATATTATATCTTAATTCTTCAGATATGGGTTGGGGTAGTATCAGGCTTTGGGTGTTGGAGCTCTGAGACATTTTACAGACTGCCTCTGTCCATAAGGGATATGGGCAGTATCCCAGAAGTGAATTTATGGTTCCCCATCCATTTATCCAAATTCTTTTTGAAGAGAGTGAGGGTAAGACTTTATTTAACAAAGATGGGAAGTTGGTTCCATAGATGAGGTTGCATTTGGGATATGAATGTGCCTATCCAGCAAGTTCTGTTGGAGTCACAAATAAGGTTCAGGTCCATGGAACATGTAATAGTCGTATAATTTTTCTAACAAGTATATAGCATTTTCATCAGGGCTGAATCAGAGAATGCCTTGTAGGTCAGACATAAGCCCCTCTCAACAAACAATATGAGATGGAGTAAAAGAATAGGGCCATTATTCAATCTGCATAAGACATGTGTCTTAAGCTTTGTATTTTTTAATGAGAAACCTCTGGGGTTACTGCAATTTGTACAAGTGCCTGGTTAGGTACATTCAGAAAGGAGCATTGTACTTGTTTATGGGCCTGATGAGAGCTGAATGCAATGGCATTATGACTTTTTATCTTGATGCCATGCCTTTATTTGTAAGTTGAGCCACACAGAATGATTTCCTCACTACAGTAGCTACTTGGTGGTCAAAGTTTAGGTTACTATCTAGTTGTATTCCTAGGTCCCTCACCATTGGGTCTACTTTTGGGGGTCTGCTATCAATATTATAATTTGCAGGGATATCTGATTTACCAAAGGGTATGATTATGCATTTTTAGCATTTAGTCTCAGACCATGGTTTTGGCACCAGTCATTTTGTCATTTTTAGGCCTGTTTTTAGGATGTCAATATTGCTTGAGGATTTAATGACTGCTCCCAGCTTACAGTTGTTGGCAAACTTGGTTAGCCAGAGGTCATCAATATTGGTCTTCACTTCAGACAAGTATATACTAAACAGGAGGGGTCCGAACACTGAGCTCTATTGGGCACTGCTAGCAACATGTTTCTTATAGGAAGTAAATTCATTTATCTGGACAAGTGTCTTGTCAGTGAACCAGCTGATGATGTAAGGGTTTATGCCTAACTCAGCAAGTTTATCAATGATCTCTGAGTGGGGGAGTGTGTTGAAAGCTTTAGTCAGATCTAGATAAGCTTTGTGTCCCATTTTTACCCTCACCCATGGCCCTGGTGACTTTCCTGAAGAAGTCCACTGGATTGAGAAGGCAAGACCTCCTTTGACAAAGCCAGATTGGGTCTAGTCGAGTGTTTTGAGTTTTATATGTCGTTATTGATCAGATCCATGATAATTCTCCCTATGACCTTGCAGATAAGACTGATCAACCTTATGGGTCTGTACTTCACTGGGACAGTTGATGAACCCCCTGACACGGACAACTGTTGCAGTCCTCCATTCCTCTGGGACAAAGCCTGTCCTTAGGTTGTGGCTAATGATAGTTTCTAGTGGTCCTGATAGAGTATGTTTTAAGCTATTTAAGGAGCATCCTGGAATGTTTTCAGGATTTATGGAGACTATGTTTTTAAGGGCCTATTCCCTCCTATTGAGCAGTAGGGTGATGGTTGTGGGTATTTCTTTGGGCATGGTAAGAAGTGATGAGGGGATAGGTTTGAACTGAACTTGTCAGCCAGTAGGTTTACTATAGTTTCAGCTGGGTGTAAATGCTGCCATTCATGATTAACTTGGCACACTACTGAGCATTTCCCCTGAGATTACAAACATAATTAAAAAAGAATTATGACTATCTTTCACCTGAGAGGCAATATTTGCCACATAGTTTACTTTGGCAGATTTGACTAGCTCTCTAATATGTTTGTTTAGACTGGTGAGTGTCTTTTTGCACTGTTTTGTCTGTTCCTTCTTGCCTTTGGAGAGGATTTTTTTTCCTTTTGATGAATAGCCTATTTATGCTAAGGGTCAACCATGGTGACTTTTTATTGCCAGTAATAGTAGTTTTGACTCAGACAAGTACTGCCTACTCTATGCAGATATGAATGTGGTTGTACAGTGATTTTGTGTACATTTCAGAGTTGACCTCATAGAGATATCCGGGTTCAGAGGAACTTGGAAGTTTAATAAGCTGTCATTCACGTTTGAGGTAACTGGCCTTAGCAAAGTTCGTAACTGGTTTGGAGTTTGATGGGTGTTCTAGGTTAGTTTTAATACTAAAGGAGACCATTTACTGGTCAGATCTTCAAAGGGAGGAGTTAATGCATGGGAAGGAGCAGCATCCCCTCAATGTTCATGAGTACTAGGTCAAGGATATTTGTATCTGTAATTGGGGAGCTAACTAGTTGCTGCAAGGTGTTTGTGTTGATAAACTCCAAAATCTCTGAGCAAGTGAATTATGGGTTGTATACGTCCCCCAGTTTATGGAGGGGATCATAGGAGGTTACTAGGCTAGTAGCCCTAGAGCCTTAACAAGCCTAGCCATGTTAATCCCAAGTATCCCTATTTTTTTCTTTTTTTGGTAGTTAAGAACAAATTTATGAAAATAGCAGGTTTGTGATAAACACCGGATACCCCCGTCCATGAGGGACAAGGTCACCACTCCAGGGACAAATTTGTGATCTTCCATCCAGTTATCTAGGTTGTGTTTCAATAGGGTCAGTGAGCAGCTCTATTTTAAGTTAATAGGGAGTCTATTCAAAAGAAGCAGCAGTCTCTGGAAGACATATCTGTCTCTCCAGCATGATACGTTAATGTCACAAGCTAAGTTGAGATCTCTAGAAAGAGTGACTTTTGAGCCATTTCACTTGCAGATTTTCAGCATTTTCATTAAGGCAGGGTTGGAGATTGTCCTATAGGCCATGCACAAGTCACCTCTCAGCAGTCTATAAGATACAGAGTAAAGTGAAAGGGCTTTCAGCCTGTTCCTGTAGGTTGTAGTTTGGGGTCCCTGTATTTTCTTAGGGGAAAACCTCTGAGGTTTCTCCAGCTTCTGTGGGTGCCTGGTGAGATGCACACAAAAGGGCACATTATACTCTATTAGAAGTCTGATGAGAGTTGAGTACAGTGGAGATATAACATCCCTTTACCTGGATGCTATGTCCTTGCTTATGAGATGTGCTACATAGAAGACTTTCCTTACCAGTGTGGAAACTTGGTGGTCAAAGTTCAGATTGCTATCAACCTGTGTCCCAAGTCTCACACCACTTTGTTGGAACTTGGGGCTGTACTGTCAATATTGTAATTTGCAAGGAATTCTGTTTTGCCAACGGAAATAATCATGCATTTTTTTGCATTTAGTTTTAGACCATGGCTTTGGCACCAGTCATTTGTTTGTGTTAGCCCTTCTTGAATATGTTGACGTTGTTGGTGGACTCGATGACTGCTCCCAGTTTGCAATCACCAGTGAACTTAGTGAGCCAAAGGCTGTCTACTTTGGCCTGGACTTCTGAGAAATACATGCTAAACAGTAAGGGGCCCAGCATGGGCTCCTGTGTTACTCCACTGGTGATGGGTCTACTAGTGAAGATGGTGTCACCAATTTTGACAGAGTATGTTCTGTTGTGTGATCCTGTTAGCTTCCCATCTGGTAACGTAAGGGTTAATCCCTATCTGGGAGAGTTTCTCAATGATGCTGGAGTGGGCAATTGTGTCAAAAGCCTTGGCAAGGTTGAGATAGGCTGTGTGCACTGTCTTAACTTCATCCATGGCTTTGGTGACATTCTCAAAAAAGTCTGCCAAGTTTAATAAGCATGATCTACCCTTAACAAAATCAAACTGGGTTGGGTCCACCATTTAGAGTTTACCTGTGTCCATGTTGTTAAGGTCCATGATAATTCTTTCCATGGCCTTGCAAATGAGACTGGTTAGACTTATGGGTCTGTAGTTCACAGGGTCAGTTGATTGGTGATTACTGCTGCTGTTCTCCATTCTGCAGGCACATAGCACTTCTCAAGCTATGATTAAAGAGAATGCCAAGTGGTCCACTAGTTCTTGTTTTAGATTGCTTAGTAAGCAACCTGGAATATTATCTGGTCCTATTAAGGCCATGTTTTTGGCCTTGGTGAGATGCAGAAAAAAACTGTTCTCTAGAGATACAGGGCAGCGAACTGGTGTCAAGTATGCTTTGGGATATAATAGGTGGGGATAGGGTTGTTGAAGTCACCCATAAGTATGGTGTTAGGCTGAATGCTAAGAGATTTCAGTAGGTTTATTTAGAACACATGATTTCCAGACTCATATTAGGGGATATGTAGCTAGCAAGGATATGATAGGGGGGTCACACTTATGGTTAGCTGGGCATAGAGGAGTGCAAGGGAGTCTTATTGTTGGACCAGTTTAGCAGTGTACTTGTACTTTATGAACACAGAGATACCTTGTCCCTTTGCTTTATTCTGAGCTGAGGAGGATTGAAATGTATAAAAGGCACTGTAGCCTTTGATTGCACATATGTCTGCATTTTACAGGGTGGGGAGTGCTTCCAGGGGCTGCACTGCACTCAGTGCAGTTATTTATTTAAACTCCTAGTACTGAGCAGCTTTTTGTTATGTTGGTGGGGTTAACAACTTGGCACAGCCTAAAAAAAGGCACTATGGGGATAAATATTTTTTTTCCAGCATCTGGAATCCAAGTGGTGACAAGTGCAAACCATCTCGAGCAAATCATCATGGTTTGGTGATCATGTCTCCTCAGGCTGAGAGATATTGGATCTCCTTGTTGTGACATGAGAAACTAAACCAATTGCTGAAGTCAATCATTTTTTGCTGGTATTGTGGCATCATCATTGGTGAAGGTAGGATGCAACTCAAAGCTAGATTCATACCTGGCTGGGACACCTATTCAGACAGGCCCATCATGTCTGTCTTCATATAGTCTAGTGAGGTACCTCTTATGTTGTTTTCTTCCACGTGGACTATGACAATAGTATACTGGTACCAGTGGTTTAAAGACCTAAATGCATGCATGGTCTGGTGGATCCTGGCTCCAGATAAACAGTTCAATGCAAACTTCTCCTTGTTTAGCCTGTTAAGGGGGACATCAATATGTCTTACAATGGAATACCCAATGACTAGAATGTTTGACTGTGTAGTGTGTTGCCTTGTGAGCTTGGAAGCAGGGCTACTATGATTTTCATATTTATCTGTTGGATAAGCTGCTGTCTTTCTTGAGTTGGTGCAGGACCACTAAGAGATGCTTTTGGGAGGAAAATTACAGGTGAGTACCTCCACATATGTGGCTTTATGTGCTTGTTCCTTAGTGTTGGTAGTGAGTGTTTTTGGTGTAATGCTGACAACCTGGTTTGTATTTTTCATGTGTGTATGTGAATGCTTTGCCTCCAATGACATTGTATATCTACATCTCTTACACACTGTGCTTGTCTGTTCTAAAATTAAATGATTGTCAATGAACATGAGGCAGTTACTACACTGCCTCAGGATGCCCATATTCACCAGGCCAGAAGCAGAGATAACAGAGAAGGACCTACCTATTATACCAGATCCTTACTAGATGGGAAGGAGTAGGGAGGAGAGTCACTTAAAGGTCTTAGTGAGATTGTTTAACAGTATACTAATAGATGACCTGCAGTGAGGCAGCCCTCTGTGCAAACTGGCAGTCTTCAAGCAGCTACGAACAGTGGGAGACTATGGAGAGCATTCCTTAGAGTGGATTTTAAACAGGCGAAGTTTGTCTATGTACAAGGCAAGACTAACCATGTTTGCAAGGCTTTTAAACCAGCAGGATGAAAGACTTTTACAAAGTTAAGCCTTCAGGCCTATCATATAAACATACAATAAGCCTTCCATCAGCAGTTCCCAACTCTGATGTGTTGAATCAGCCCTCATCTCCCACCAGAGTGCAGAAAACCCTGCTTAATGTAAAACTAACAGGTTTTGAGTTCAAATGCAGTAACAAATGCTTTACAGCAAAAGGCAGAACTACTGCAGTATCAGGAATCCTTGGAAAAGTTTACAATCCCTGAGAAGTGTTCCCAAATACAGAAATATCTGCAGAATGAAAGACCTTTACACAGTTACACACTAAGGCCAATCAGATAAGCACACAAAAAGCTTTTTACCAGCAGTTCCAAGCTAAGATGGATTGAATCAGCCCTCTGCTCCCACTAGAGTGCAGAAAAACCCTCTTAGTGTAAAATGAACTGGTTTTGAGCTCAAGTGAAGAAATAAATTCTTTACAACAAAAGGCAGAATTCCTGAGTATCACAAATCATTGGAAATAAGTTAACAAACCCTGAGAAATGTTACCAAATACAGAAATACCAGCAGGCTGAAATACTTTAACACAGTTAAGCCCTCAGGCCAATCAGACAAATACACAATCAGCCTTGTACCAGCAGTTCCCAACTCGGATGGGTTGAATGAGCCCTCTGCTCCCACTACAGTGCGGAAAAAAAATCTCTTAGTGTAAACAAACTGCTTTTGAGCTCAAATGCAGTATCAAATGCTTTACAACAAAAGGCAGAATGCCTTCAGTTTCAGGAATCCTTGGAAATAAATTCACAAACCTTGAGACGTCTTCACAAATGCAAAAACACACACAGTTGTAGGAAAACTTCTACAAACACAGAAACACTTTACAACACTTAATACATATTTTGGCAAACTCTGGAAAACTTCAGCCAAGCATCCCCATCCAAATGTACCTGCAGGAGATTGTCTCAAAGCCTAGCAGCCTGTACATGAACAGCTTTTGTACTGTCAGAGGAGGTTAGGAAATATTAGAATACTGTTAAAATGACCTATCAGCAGTACAGTAACAAACATATGTCATTTCTTTGACAAGTGCAGGTTGAAAAATAGTCCCCAGGATTCAATAAGCAAACAACTCCATTTAAGAACAGTGTAGCCATTCCTGCATGGAATATGGCTGCCGAGCAATCTAGTAAATATGCCAGGGGATGTGCATGAGCCTGGCAACATTATTCTGCCATGGGCATGACTGGATTATGCTAATGACCTCATTTGCTGTTGAAAAACATGCAAATTAGGTCAATTAGTGATCCAGTAAGCAGGCAGGCATCCGTGGCAGAATAGTGTAGTGTGCAGAAATGTAGTCGGTTACTAGCCGAATACATTTCTACAAATATCATAATGGAGGCATGACAGCTCAAACCAAAGCATGCATTTTAATTCTTAGGCATGCCAATGCCTAATATATATGGTCATTGGCATGGAAAAGTGTTGCAAATTTATAAAAATAAAGTTTTTTTGTCCGATCTTGGCCATTTAAGCATAGGGCCAACGGGGCAAACGGGATCATGCCAAAAATAAAAAAAATGTGAAAAGGCAATTTTAAGTGAAATCTGCATTTTTCCATTATAGTCTATGGCATGCATAATCAAAACAATACCTGGGAACAGTGGTTGCTAAGGGGAAAGGCTTTGGCATCGTGCTTTCACTAGGGACTAAGGCAGTGGGGTATGTTAAAGAGGGAAATTTACTGAATCACAAAAAGAAGCAAAGTGCCAAACTGCAATTTATTTATTTATTTGCAGTTGGTTTACCAGGATAGTCCATTGGGCCAAAATGAACCCGTTTTCAATGGAGTCCTGGGGAGAAAAGCTCCATAACAATCTCAATACAGTAGGTTATTAATGATAGTTATACAATGCAAAAAGTTCAAGCAAATAATTACAAAAAAGTTCAGCATACATTAGAAATTCTGTATACTTATGATGGATCATATAGGTGATACAGACTAACAAAGTAACATTACAAAGTAATAGACATATACAGGATCGATAATACGTGTGGTAAACTTGCAGAGAGAGGTATGGATAAGAATTACATACATTTAGAAATTAATTTACAAGAATATATGAAAAGGAAGAATGCTATTGAGGGGAAGAGGAGATGAAAGTTTGCAGAGTAAGTTATGTAGGATGGCAGCAGGAGCATTCCCATTGGGTTACTAGATGTGAGTGGAGAGTTTTTATGAAGATAGAGTAGCTAGGGGTAGTACGAATGGATGGTGGTAGGGAGTTCCAGAGATGTGTTAGACTAAAGGATAGGAGGTGTTTGCCTGGGGGACGAGCTGGTTTGTATACTTCTAAAAGATTTTGGTTGCTAGACTTTAGCACTCTGTCAGGTAGGTGCATTTTAAATGCAGAGGAAAGGGAGGGACAGAGTGAGGGGTTGAGAATGAGCTTGTGTGCTAGAGTGAGTTGGGTATAGATAAGCTGATTGGGTAGCTCTAGCCATTTTAGTTTGTGGAGAGAGGAACAGTGGTGAGTGGAAGACTTATGGCTAGTGGTGAACTTGGCAATTTTGTTGTAGCAACAGGATAGTTGAGTTTTCAGAGAGGATTGTAGATTAGTTAGGAGAGGGGTACTATAGAGGAGGGTGGGGATGAGAAAAGATGTTGATAAAGCATGCCTAGTTTTTGATGGGTTTTTTGATATTTAGTTGTATGTGGGAGTTGAATTTAAGCTGATTGTCAATTTGGATGCCAAGTAGCTTGGTCTCTGATACCAGTTCCAGGGTTGTGTTGTTATGACTAGTAATACGAAATGTGTTTTTGTTGAAAGGGGTGACTTTAGAGGGAGTAAATACCATTAATTTGGTTTTAGAAGCATTGAGTGCTAAGTGATTTTTTTCCATCCATTGTTCAGTGGAAGAAAAAGCATCTTGAGTTAGCTTTAGAAGTGTGGGGATAGAACTGGCTGAGCAAATAATGGTAGAGTCGTCTGCATATTGGATGATATTAGAGAAGGGGATAGAGTTGCGGAAGTCATTAATAAATATATTAAAGAGGAGGGGACCCAATATGGAACCTTGAGGAACTCCAGTTGGGGTATTAAGGAATGAGGAGGTTGCCTTTTTCCATTTTATTGCTTGATATCTGTTGGATAAGTAGCTAGAGAACCAGTTCAGAGAGGAAGGAGATAGGTTAAGCTTAGAGAGTTTAGATAGAAGAAGGTTGTGGGAGATAGTGTTGAAGGCCTTAGAGAGATCAAGAAAAAGGGAAGAAACAGTATGACCTGAGTCTCGGGCTTTGTTTACAGTTTCCAGGAAGGAGAGGAGGGCTGTCATAGTACTGTGGCCTGGTCTGAAACCGTGTTGTGTGGGAATTAATAGGTGGTTATCAATGAGATATGGTAGTAGTTGTAATTGGATACACTTTTCAAGGAGTTTAGAGATGGGAGACAGGATAGCGATGGGCCGGAAATTAGTCACATTGTTATTGTTGCCTCCTTTATGCAGGGGTACGATAAAGGCCTTTTTCCAAATTAGGGGCACTGTGCTTTCTTGGATGGAGCGGTTTATTAAAATACTAATGGGGTAGGCAATTGCTTCGGCAGCTATGCTCAGGAATTGTGGAGGAATATTATCAGGAGCATTTGAACCTGATCAGGAGCAATTAACTGTATAGGTGCTATAAGACAGTGGTGTAAGTAGGAGGAGCAGCAGACATAAAAAGGGGGTGTGCCATGCTTGGTCTAAGCACATTGGAGTTGCACGGCTCACATTTGAGCTTAGCTAAGCACAGCTAAACAAGGGAGTGTGTCTGAGGGTGTATTGACTTATTCCATGAAATGAAGAGTATGTTCATGTCCAGAGGAGGACCATTTCTCATTGTTTACCTTAGGCTGTATTGACTTATTCCATGAAATGAAGAGTATGTTCATGTCCAGGGGAGGGCCATTTCTCATTGTTTACCTTAGCTAAATGGGTTTGCACGGAGCACATTAGGTCTAAAACAAAACAAAAAAAAAAAAAACAGAGATAACAGGAATGTTTACATTTGGGCGCCAGGTTTGCGTGGTGCACCTCGGGGCTTAAAAGGGGTGGACACGGGAAGGGAAAAAAGAAATAAAAAAGGGAAATAGCAGAATACAAGAAATCAAGTACAAATAACATAGCTGGCAGGTGGAATGCATCATAGTCAGCCAATCATACAGTCAGCATCTGCAGCACAACAGTATAAACTATGCAAACACCTTACAGTCTGTTTTTTCCCACAAACTCTGCCCATTGGTGTACACATGCAGGGGAGTTTTAACCAAAAACATGTTAGGGGCTGCCATTGCTTTGATCCATCAGAATGTGCTAGAGGCTGAGGGTGGTGAAAAGGATAATGCTGACAACCGCCACAAACCGAGGAGGAAGAGAAGAGTGTTCAGACCCAGGGTAACTTACCAGGGGCTACATGATCTTGAGATAGTAGAATGCTACAGGGTGGACAGAGGCATATATTCATTTATTTATTTATTTACATTTGTTGACCGGGAGTGTCCAACTGGACGTAGGTCCATTTTCAGCGGAGGCCTGGGGAGAAAAGCTCCACAGTTAAAATATACAGACAGTAGTTACACTGGATTTACATAGCAGTTAACAATCTGATCAACATAGCAGTTAACAATTACAAACATAGTTACAGATGAAGAACATAGTACATCAGTAGATAACTAGAATCTTTATCATCTGCAAAGTACATAACAGACTAACAATTGTTACAATAAGAAGTTCCTACTGTATAATAAGTAGTTAGACTTATGAGCATCTGAGCTTGCTATCATCAAGGTAGTTAGTGGGTGGAAAGAAAGGTAGTGGGTGGATGGGGTGGGTGATATTAGAGTGGGAGTTGCAAGGGCATAGCCACATGTTTTTAGGTGCACTTTTAGTAAAGTTTTTAAGTGGGTGCATGATGGTACAGAGGTAATTGTGGGTGGGAGGGAGTTCCATAATTTGGCTATGGCACAAGAAAATAGTGCTTCTCCAGCAGAGTTATTGGCTTTAGTGACCTGCAAGTGATTTTTGTTGCCAGATCTTAGTGGTCTGGTGGTGTGATAGGGTTGGAGTAGATTCTGGAGGGATGGGGCATTTAGTGGATGGTTTACTAGTTTGTGGGAGAGTGTGAGTTGATACCATTAAAGGAGATGATGGAGTTCAAGCCCAGTTCAGCAAGTGGGAGACAGTGGTGACTATGGTTGGATGCCCCTGTGGTGAATTTGGTGATTTTGTTGTAGCAGGTCTCCAGCTTGTTTAGATCGCATTGCCTTAGGTTGGTATATATTGGAGAGGCATAAAGTAGGGTGGAGATAAGGTGGGAATTTGCTACTGAAATCTTTGGTGAGAAGTTGCTTATTTCTGTATAATGCTCCTAGTTTTTTGTGGACTTTTTTATGGTCATGGATATGTGAATGTCAAATTTTAGTTTATTGTCTATTTCCACTCCTAGCAATTTGGTGTGTTCTGTTGGGTGTACATACTGCAACAAATCATAGAGCTATGTCAGCCTCAACTCAGACCCAGAGCCAACAGAGGGAAACCCATCCCAGTGGATACCAACGTATGTGTAGCCTTAAGAAACTAGCTACAGGTACTTTCCAAAGACCTTCTGGGGACATCATGGGGTTCTCACATGCATCCGCATCCAGAGTACTCCACCAGTTCCTGGATGCCATCCTACCACATGCTGGTGAGCACATTTACTTCCCCAACATCTGTGAGGAGAGGACCAGCAATATGCATCTCTTCCGCCATGTAGCAGAATACCAGGAGGTACTGGGTGTGATAGACTGTATACACATCCACATCAAAGCACCACCCGGTGAACAGGGTAGGGTCTACATAAACTGCAAGGGCTTCCCCTCCATCAACTGCTAGGTCATGTGCAATGCCCAGGACATTATCATGAATGTGTTTGCTGACAGCCCTGGAAGCTATCATGACTCTCACATCTGGCATTTGTCACAGCTCTACCAGGTATTTGCCAGTGGGGACATCCCATATGGCCATCTAGTGGGGAATGTTGTCTATGCTCTGGAGTCATGGATGATGACATCCATCAGAAATGCATACAGACCCACTCAAGCATTTCATAATCAGGCACACACACACACACACACCAGGATCCTTATAGAGCATGTATTTGGGATGCTCGAGTCATGGTTCCGCTGCCTTGACATATCTGGTAGAGTCTTGCAGTACTTTCCAGCCACATGTGCACACATGTTCATAGTATGTGCCATGCTACACAATATGATCCTGCAGAAACAGCTGCAGCAGGAATAGCACTGGGAAGGACCACACAGCCCCCCACCATTGCCAAGATCCCCACAGACACAGAGGCATGCCCAGTATGCCCAAGCCTTGGAAAAGAAGCAATGCATAGCACACACACTGACACTGTAGGGACCTGGGGACTGACACCTCTCTCTGACTCACACACACAGTAAAATGGATGACACACACATCACATTCTCTGTAACTTGCCATATATAGGCAGTGTATTCTGTGCATCCAACATAGGCAGCACTCAAGCACCATCTTCACAAATGCCACAGGCATATAGTAAGTCAGTCTTCTTAACAATAAATTAATGGATTACTATGTTTTGGTAGCATATCTGTGGTAATGCTGCATGCATGCAAGGGAACTGGGTGGCCTACGGGGATAGCAGCAGACAACAGACAGCTATGTGGCACACCAGGAAATGTTTGCACAATACTGGCTTCCTCACACAATGCAGTATCATTTAAGGTGACAAATCCCACTGCAGTATATGTGGGGGACCAACTAAGGGGGTCATAGGTCACATGCACGGATGTCACTTTGGGGATTCCATACTCACCCCCAGACTCACACAGCAAGTCAGCTGTAGAAAACCATAAAATAATGTCTGGCAAAGGCACACAAATGGCCATAATGATGGAATAACCCCCTACAGACTTACATAGTGATATCACAGCAGGCCTTGCATTTACAGTAAGACTCTGAAGGGTAAGAAGTCTGAAACTCAATTGTATGGCATTACAATCTAACCTGTGGTCTGTAGTGATATATCTCTATTCTCCAAGACAGGGCATGATACTATGCTAAATGGAACCAAAATGTAAAGCCAATATCAGCACAGTCTGTGTAAATGTGTACTGTTGACAGGTGTGCCCCCCTACACCCATATTGAAAAAATAGAAATGCAGTAACATGTAAGTTTGTAGGGTAATAGTTGCAGAGCACACATTGCCAGGGCTGTCCCAATCAACATGGATAACTTATTGTATATCCACAATATGCAGAGGTCAATGAGCTATGCATTTGTGTGGGGAATACTGTCAGGATGTGGCCAGCAACTTCTCATGGCTATTGTATCCTAGTAGCCTAGGTACAGTACTGTGGTAGATGGGGCCATGTTCCACGAAATGCAGTGCCAACTATTTTGCATGTCAGCTACATCTACTGTGAGAGTTGTACACACTGTCCAGATGTCAGTATCCATTACTGCTGACAAGCTGAACAGGACATGTACAGGAGGCCACACATATGAACAGTACACAGGTTGGAGTAACCTACATAGTGCCTACCATATTTCAGAACTGTACAGACCTTTTGCAGAATGTACACTGGTATGCATCATATTTGTGGTGTCTTTACTCTGAAATAGTGGTTGTCTGGCAAATCATTGGCAAACTACAAGGTCTAAAGTCAGAAAATGTTGACGGATTGTAGTGTCTCAGACTTCATGCCCTATAGAAAAATGTATGCTAATGCAAAATCTGTTATTGTATCACCCTTCCAGGTTTGTAAGGCCAATAGTTACAATGGTCTGTATATTTAGGCCTTTATCACCCAATTACTCATGGCCTTGTCCAGATGTCTGGCTCACATATGTAGAGAGGTATGGTGCCTAGTAGCACAGCAGTGCATTCTGTCACTTACCATTGCCACCCCAGGGATGTCCACTGCCTAGCAACCTGGGAACTTATAAGTGACAGAATGCACTGCCTTGCTACAGATGGCCTGCATCAGTCTCAAATGGCCTACAGGCCTCTGTTAAAGGCCCATGCCTTATCCATAGTGCCTTTGTAGGGAATGTCATGGGTCCATACTACCAACATAACACAGTGAACAAAATGCAAATGTAAGGCCATGCTGCTAAATCCTAGTAGCATACCTCTCAACCTCGTATAGGAAGAAATATGGACAAAGGCACACATAAAGTATTTAGACTTTTCCCGGTTAGGGGTCGCCACAGCAGAACTCCTGTCCGCTAATAATTGGCAGTGGATGTTTATGGTGCCAAGTTGCCAGCCCAACACCCAGCCTTCAAAGAAGGCACGCCCATTCATGCACACACACATAATGGTGGGATAAAGGCTGAACTATAGGGACACATTTGAAATATTGCTCTCATAATGTTAGAAAGTTGATAGAACAACAGAGTGGATGTGTAGTAGCATGGATGTCATGAAGGGTGTGAAGTCTGAAACTCTAATGTTCTATCAGTATTCCCTGACTGCAACCCTGAGTGATTTGCAAGAAATGTGCTAGAAAATAACAATGTTAAGGGAAACCAACCACATATATGAAGCATGAATCTGGATAATCTGTGAGAATCTGTACAGCTGACAGGTATGGCCACACCAGGATATGACCTTCCAGGTACGAAGAATACTGCACAACCAGGAGATCCCTAGCCAGCATATCACCAAGGTGTTGGACCTTTTACACAGCTTCATCAGTCAATTGGCTGTAGACACACCTCCCA
>NC_056730.1:132119649-132149649 GCF_019279795.1 Protopterus annectens | reverse complement strand
CAAGGTGGGTGCTATTATCACTTCCCCATGTTATGCTGACATCCTGCACAAAGGCCTCACTAAGACCTATGACTGGTGTTAGAACCCTGGACTTTAGCTCAATGCTACAAAATATGCCAACATCCTCTTTGGGACCAACATGGCTACCATGAATTACAACAATGATTGTAGTCCACTGAACACTGAAGTTGTTATAAGAGAACTGGGAACACAGGTTGACAGCTAGCTCTCTGTTGATCACCACAGTGTTCAGAAGGTTCTTCTATGTGGCACATCTCATTACTAAGGGTTTTGCATCCAGGAAGTAAGAGATGATTGTCTCTTTCTACTCTCCCCTCATTAGGCTAATCAACGAGTACAATGGCTCATTTGGCATGTACCTCATGGACACCTGCAACAACTGGAGAGGCTGAAAAATACCTTACAAAGAGGATCCTAGGGCTTAAACACTTGCCCTATATGGATGGATTCCAACAACTCCAACTCATATTGACTACTTAGAGGCGATCTATGCCTGACTTACCAGGCCATGTCTGACCCAGCTCTGTCAGGAATGCTACATCTAAAGAACCTAATCCAACCACATCACATGCCCCAGAGACCTCAACCCCATTTTCACAATCAACAGAACATGTTGGAGGGACAGGTCCATAACCTAGAGACTGCCCACATCATGGAATAGCCTTCACATACATGTCAAGTAGAGCACCTCACTGGCTCTCTTCAAGAGGAATCTGGATGAGTGGATGGGGAACAGAAATCCCACCCCTGGGATCACTCCAGTGGCATAACTTGATAAACACACTGGGGACTATTGTCAGCTGGCACAATTACAGTGTTTTCCCAATGGGTTAAGCTTGCAAAGGCTCCATGGCCATTCACCTAGTACTCACCTATGAACCTGTGAACCTATGGATCTCAGTGCTGGCAAACATGTGTGTGTGTGTGTGTGTGTGTGCATTAGTGTGTATAAAAGTGTTTGTGGGTGTGTAAACATGTGGGTGAAAGTAGTTTGAGACCCTTCTCACCCAGTACACCTACCATTGCCATACTTTACAAGGGTTGGTGATGTTATTCACTATATAGGTACCTTGGAACACTCTTTACCTTATAAGTTATGTGGTGCATGCGGAAAATGCATGACACTATAATACCAATGACTACAGTGGTAGGGGTTATAATCTGAATCCTGGCCAATGTGTGTGTGGGTGTGGGTCTGTAACTGTTTGCATGTATATTTGTAGGATACATCATTTTGGGGCCTCACTCTCCCAGTACTCTGTCCATTGCCATACTTTACAATGGCTGTTGATGTTGTTCACCTTAGAAGAACCACGGGGCACTCTTCACACTATTAGCTCTGTGGTGCATGTGACAAATGCATAGCACTGTATTAGCAATAACTAGATAAGTAGCAGTTCTAATCTCAGTCCTGGCAAATGTGTGTGTGTGTGTGTGTGTGTGTGTGTGTGTGTGTGTGTGTGTGTGTGTGTGTGTGTGTGTGTGTGTGTGTGTGTGTGTGTGTGTGAAAACTGTATCCTGTGTATGTGTCTGAGTAAGAACTATATTTATTGGGGGGATGGGTTTTACATTTTTAGGCCATGGTACTACCAGTACACGTCACAAGGTTCACTTTACAAGGCCCGCTGTCTTCATCAACCATGCAGGTATCTGTTGATGCTCTTCAGCCCAATAATCACTGTGCCACATTCATAAACTATGTAACAGTATGGACTGACTAACAAGATAGGCAGGGCTGCTAATCTCAGTCGTGGCAAATGTGCGTATAAGTGTATTTGTGTTTGCAAGTGTGCATAACTGTAGGTTCCAATAATTGGGTCCATTCTCACCCAGAAAATCATGCAGTGCCATACTGTACAAGGCCTGGTGATGTTCACATCAAAATTACCTTGGGACTCTCTTCACCCTGTAGCCTTTGTAGCACATGCGATAAATGCCTAACACTGTATTAACAGTAACTAAATAGGTAGGGAATCTAATCTCAGTCCTGGCAAATGTGTGTGTATGAGTGAAAACTATATCCATTGGGTGGCCATGGTTTACAATATTAGGCCATGGTACTCCCAGTACATGTCCCAACGTCCACTTTGCAAAGGCCATTGTTCACATCCACCATAGAGGTATTTGTGGACACTCTTCAGCCCTATAAGCCCTGTGCCATGTGCAACAGCTATGTAACAGTATGGAATGAATAAAATGATAGACAGGCCTGCTAATGTCAGTACTGGAAATTGTGTGTGCATTGGTGTGTATAGCAGTGTTTGTGAGTGTGCAGACTCATAGGTGATAGTCTAATGAGTCCTTCCACACCCAGTACACCCCCCATTGCCATACCTCACAAGGGCATGTGATGTTATTCACTTTGCAAGTACCTTGGAACAGTCATCACACTATTAGTTCTGTGCCACCTGTGATAACCGCATAACACTGGAGTACCACTAACTAGATGAGTAGGAGTTCCAAACTCAATATGGGCAACTGTGATCCTGCGCACGCGTGCACACACATGTGTGTGTGTGTGTGTGTGTGTGTGTGTGTGTGTGTGTGTGTGTGTGTGTGTGAGAGTGTGTGTGGGAACGGTATTCTCTGTGTGTTCGGTCAACACAATATCCTCTGGGGGGTTGGGTTTTACCAATATGAGGTGTGTTCCACCCACTACACTTATCATTGTCCACTTTACAAGGGCTGCTGTCGTCAACCACCATAGACTTACCTGTATACACCCTTCAGCCTTATAAGCTCTGTGGCACATGCAAAAACTGTTGCACAGACCTGGTAAATGTGTACATATACAGCTGTACCTCGGCTCTGACATGGTCGATGTGTTTCCACTCTGCCATACTCCACATTGGTAATGTCTGTAGGGCCACAGCCTGCAGATACACAGACACCTGGCATGCAAACAGAATACAGCATGTCAGACTACATTCAGTCAGTGTTACTGACAGCAATACTAAATCATGGCTAATAAGGTATATAGAGTTTTATGTGTACCCATAAAAAATGCAGGCAGACAGCACCTTACACAGCATTACATAGCTACACTGTACTATATTCATCCTGTGCATCAGACTCATATTAGCATGTCCCTGCATTGATGGTATGGATGACAGGGATGTGGCATGGGTATCATCATATGCACAGGGCATGGTGTGGGTTTGCCAGAAGCCTAGGCTGGGCCATACAGTTGACATCATGTGTGTGTTTGGAGGGGTATTCTATAAATGGGCTGTACAGAGGTGCTGTGTATGCCTGAAGGTGACCTGCCTGTGATACAGATGTGTGTGTGTATGTATGCACACACACATCTGTATGACAGGCAGGTCACCTCCAGACACACACAGCACCTGTGATACAGATGTGTGTGTGTGTGTGTGTGTGTGTGTATGTATGCACACAGTCACGCCATGTGGGTGCCCTACACAGTGGTATGTTGGATAGCTGTGGACTGTACATGGTATACTGTTCACTGTCTCTGGCCATGGATACAGGAACTGGTCCTGCCAGGGGTCTCACTGGCGCCACCAGTGCCAAGGACAGATGCAGTACTGCTTCCCGATGGTGACTGCTGCCTGCTGGATCCGTGTCCCTGATGGGACCAGCCAGGACCACATACCCATGGCCTCCTTCAGTGTGGTGTGGACAGCAACCCCTTCAGTAGTGCTGATGGGTTTGCCACTACAGGAGAGTGAAGGTGCACGGCCCCTTAGACTTTCAGCTGGTGTTGGTGCTGACCTACATCCATGTGGCTGATGCCCATCTCCCACTACATGCTCTAGCACAGACATGCCATGGTCGAGAATTGACAAGGTCTCAAACCACCATCTATTCATTACCTTAGTATTTTGACATGTGGCCTCAACAAGGTCATGTGTGTCACCACATAAGCTAGGAAGAGTTGCATCCAAGACCCTGAGTATTTGCTGGTGTTACATTCACTATGTGCCTGGGCATCCATGACAGCCTGAAACATACTTCTGCTGACACCAGCTGTGGCACTTGCAATAGCGTCTTGATGGGCAGTAGTCCTGCTTTGAGCACCCCTGTCCATCTGCCTATGTGGGACCTAGCCTGCACTCTAGCTATGGCCAGTAACTACACTCACACTTGCCATAGTCACCACACTAGCCTGTTTCATGCCACCACCTGCCAACTGTCCATTATCTGCGGCTGCTGGGGATGGGGTATGTGTGGGCATTGTGACTGCATGCAGGGACATTGTGGATCACTGTGGAATGCCAACTGATGGCACAGACTCAGCCCCTGACAACCCCACCTGTGCCCCACTATGACCACCATCATTGTCAGAGTCTGCAGAGACACTGACATCATATTCTGAGCTGGAGGGACCATGACCACCATGTCCACCTGTGAGGGGAAGACAACATATTTAATTAATACCTGTACTATAACGTTTGCTGGTACAACACACACACACACACACATTATTGCTGCTCACCTGTATGGCACAGTGGCAACTCCTACAGAACATACCTCTCAACTGTGCAAAGCTTTGCTGAATGTCTAGATGTGTGGCTCCTATTTTTTGTCTGTTCCTCATAAATCCTGTGTTTGTCTGACACTTTACTGGGATGATCTGAGGATTGGCGTCACTAATTAATGACATAATTTGAGTTTGACACTTCAAAATCTGCAGTAAATGTATGTTAAAACAAAACTGGTTCCTCTAACTACCTTCTAAGCTTACAGTGGATATAAAAAGTGTACACACCCCTGTTAACATTTATTTATTTATTTATTGACATTTGTTGACAGGGAAAGTTCACTGGGTCAGGAACCCATTTTTAGTGGAGGCCCGGGAAGAAAAGCTCCACAGACATAAAATGTTACACAGTTATTAATATACAGAATAAGCAGCACAGAAACAGTGCAAAAAGATCCATTGTTATAATATAATTAGACACTTATTAGTATATAAGAGAAACTGAGACAGAAACACTGCAAACATTGAGCAATGCAGAGGAGTACTAACATATAAACATTCTAATTACAGAAGACTTATTTACATTTATTCAATTCACAAGAAAGAAATCTATGACCCTAGTATAGTTTAATATATATTATAAAATATAGAACTTATATGAGTGCGTCGTACTGCTTGAAGATGAGGAAAAAACATGCCAGGTTCTGATATATAACATGAGAACACATAAATCATATAACATTTCCACCTTTAATGTGACCTATAACCTGTGCATTTCAATTGAAGAACAAACACATTAGTTAGCGTTACATATAGGAAATGAAATATGCACAATAGGCTGGTTGCATGAGTGTGCACAGCCTTAAACTGTTACTTTGTTAAAGCACGTTTTGATTTAATTACAACAGTCAGTCCTCTTTGGAAGATGTCTATCTGCATGGTACATCTTGGCTTAGCAACATTTGCACACTTTCCCTTGCAGAAGCCCTTCAACTCTGACAGATTGCAAGGGCATATCTTGTACACAGTCCTCTTCAGGGCACCCCACAGATTTTTGATTGGATGTAGGTGTGGCCATTCCAAAACATTGATTGCCTTCTAGTGAATCCATTCTTTTTCTGATTTGGATGTATGGTTTGGGTCATTGTCATGTGGAAATGTGACATTCCTCTTCATCTACAGCTTTCTAGCAGACACCTGAAGATGTTGGGCAAAAAGGGACTGGTATTTGAAACTGTTCATAATCCCCTCCACCTTGGCTAAAGGCCCACTTCCAGCTTATGAACAGCAACCCCAAAGTAGGACACTGCCATCACAATGTTTCACTGTGGGGATGGTGTTTTTTTGGTGATGCACAGTGATGCTATTACACCAAACAATCTTTTTGGAATTGTGGCAAAAGAGTGCAACCTTGGTCTCATTACACCATAATACAGTTTCCCAGAATTTAGCCAGACCTGGATGCTGTTTTGTGTGAGGAAAGGCTTCCATCTTCCAATCCTATCCCATAGGCCAGACTTGTGGAGAATATTGGAGATTGTTGTCATATCTAGTACACAAGCAGTACCTGCCAGAGATTCCTGCAACTCCTTTAGTATTGCTGTAGGTCTTGTGGGAGCCTCCCTGACCAGTTTGGGTCTTGTCTTTCAACACATTTGGAGGGATGTCCACTTCTTTGCAGTGTCACTTATGCTAATTTTTTCACCATCATTTGATGACTGTCGTCACTGTCTTCCATGGTATATGCAATGCTGTGGAAATGTTTTTGTACCCTTTTCCGGGCTGATAACTTTTAAAAATGACATCCCCTCGATGCTTTGTAAGCTCTATGTGAACCATGGCTGTTGCTGTAGCAGGCAACTGGGTAAATGTCAAGAAATTCCTAGTAGGACAGCTGATTGTTATTTGGTGTTAATCAAAGAGTCTCTGTAACTGATGGCAGGTGTGTACCCAAGAAGACATAATGCTGTAATTATATCAAAAGCTGCTTCAACACAGTATTAGATTCAGCCTGTGCACACTTATGCATCTAGCTTATTGTACATTTTTTTATTTGTCATAATTGTTCCTTTAACAAATCTGTTTGTTTTATAACTGAATTGTACAGGTTATAGGTCACATTAAAGGTTGGAAGAGTTTGGAAATGTTTTATAGTGGTCACATTTTTGCATATCACAAATACTTAGCATTTTAACATGGGTGTGTACAGCTTTTATGTGCACTGTATACGACTAATTTTAAAACATGTACCTAGTTTTGGGCCTTTGTCCCCCAATTTTGTCAGTCTTTGTCCAGATTTCTTGCAATGACAGGTTGTGAGGTATGCTACAGGTATGTTACATCTCCTGAAAATAGGCCCCTGTGATAACCACTGTGATACAATGCAGTTAACCCCCAGCACAGGTGAACATGCACATATTGCAATATGGCGAGAGCAACAGTTATGTCCATGGTAACATATATGAACCTAATATGCCTGGGGTACTGGTGAGCCACAACAGGACAATCCCATACTCACTGGCATCAGGCTGCTGTTCCACATCCAGACCAGAAGGACCTATGTAGTTGTGGGGAGAGGTATTATCAGCAGATTCACATGTGGCATTTGTACAAGATGAATGCTACTTTTCTGCACATGTACAGCACAAGCTCTGATAGTACACATTTTGCTGTCCTTCACCATAGATGTGCACTTGTGTGCATTATAAAACCCCACCCACAAAAGCAGTTTGACCTGACATATGCGTTTAGATACTCTACAGAATCCAGTATGACTGCGACAGTATTCAAGTGATGTGCACTGGGGCTTTACCTGGAAGTTCCTTGCCTTTTGCCCGGGTGCCACCCACCTCCACGACTTGTGTTACTTGGCTTGGCTGCTGTGTGGTGGTTGACCAAAGGTTGGCAAGGAGCTCCTCTGTTGCCATAAGTGGGACCTGTGTGGCAGGATCCCCACCTGTAAGCACTATGGTCCCTGGCCATGGCAGCAGCCCTTTGCCGGGCATGACGTATTAGGTCAGTTGCCCTATGCCTGACTTGATTTATGTGCGTCCATGGTGGCCCAAGTTGTTAACTCTGTGGACAAGGTCATCCCACAGGGTGGTCTGCTGCCGCAGATTGTGTTGGCTACAGCCAAACATCACCCCATGGTGCTGGATGATGGCATCCGTGATGGCTGCATTTTTGGCTGCATGTCACCTGGAAGACATAAACAGGAATACACATCACAGGACCTCATACATTGGTCAAAGTTATTTACAGAACCTGCACATCAACACTGACTATCATTAGCCACCACTTACAACCACAGCATACCCCTGTCATCTATCGGCACAATATGGACCTGCATTGCACTCCTGGTCCTGATGTGTCATGTTCCGCTAGTGAGGGCCAGTACATTGCATAACCCAACATTCATCATTCACCTTTGTGTAGAGGGATGACAGTGGCTATCTGCCTTGCAGATGGGATGTCAATAGTGCTCAGGCTTTGCTTCCATACAGTCTTTAATGGAGCTGGGAGCATATGCCTGAGTTCATGCAGGATGCAGACAGGAATGTTATCAGGTCCCATGGAGACTTATGTTTGTTGACTTTGAGTAGGCATTATGCACGCTTCTGATGATGAGGGAGGGTGGGTGCTATGAATATCGACCTATAGTGATGGTGATACAGGGATAATGTTTGCCCTTCACCTGTCTGCAGCAGTTTGGCTATAGCTATGGTGTGTGTGTATGTTGTGTGATTGACCACCATTGCTGGGTGGGGTGGGTTGTTGCCTCTAAGATTGAAGACATATTTGAAGATGGCCTTGTGATTGGTGGATGTGTCCGATTTGTTCTCATAGTTAGCCTTACAGTAATTCACCTGTGACCTTATATGCTCATTCAGACAATGGTTGACTTGCTTTCAAGTTGGTGCCTGCTCCTATTTGGCCCTGTACAGCCAATATAGTAATCAATTATGTGGTTTGTGTAATGTTGCTGTCCAGCAAAGGGGATTACTCTACCCTTGGTGGAGGCAGGTTTTACGAGTGAGGTATTGCTGAGTCCATACAGCTATGTAGATGTTCATATAGCTGTTTGTAGTAGGCATGGACAGAAGGTCATGACACAGTTGGACACCTCTCCGATTTCAACCTGATAAGCATGCTTATTCTAGTACACTTGTCTGTGTCAGGGCAATGCAACAACCAGTAACTGTAGAAATTTATGTCTGTTGTATGCACGGAATCTAAGATTACACATGTATACAACATGTACAGCTTATTTATCTGATGTTTTGCATCCTGTGTCTGTTGTTATGAGGCCACCAGGTACACCTACATACATGTGGACAGGTGATACTTGATATACATTTCTTTTCTATGTCAGTATGGCACACTGTATTTATACTCTTGCTGCTTGATCACACCTCTCAACCTGTTAGAGCAGGACATCTGGAGAACACCACATATACATGAGAGCAAAAAGCCAAAATTAGTGACACTTTCTTGATACTGTTGTAACAAACTTAAGTCATTTGATGGCAACATAGCCTTTGTGTTCACAGAAATACCCTGGAGGATGTCCGACACTCATATGTGTGCTAGTATGTTTTAATGTCAGTCTTCACAGATTTGCCAATGATTTGCCAGACATAACAAAACTCTATGAGTAAATTACTACAAATATGAGGCACACATATGGTTAGTGTACATAACACTGGATAGTTAATGGTATGAGCTCAGTATATCACATGCAGTTCAACACACATGTCTACGACAGTAGTTTACTTTGGAAATACCCTGCATATGACTCTCAGATTTGTGAGACAAACATGTATATCATAGTTGTATTCACAATTCACACATGGATATCTACAACATCCCAGTAGCTGGCCTAGAAGTGTCACAGTCAGTATTGTTCAACAGACATTCCAGTAGTAGTCATATGTGAGCCATTCCTTCCTGGAGGTGACTCAGGGGCCTGAGCTGTGATCTATGTCACTGCAAACACACCCAGATGCTATGGACATAGGTGCTAATCAGCACTATATCAGTACAGCTAGTCTTGTTGAGACATATTTGTTTAACATCATATATCCCATTATTGCATACCCCTACTGCATTCCATTCTATTACATGCTTACTTGTTTGACATTTTTTCCCCAAGTATTGTTGGTTTGAATTACAGTTCCTGTTTCTGTCACTGTGACTTTGTCTCTCTCTCTCTCTCTCTCTCTCTCTCTCTCTCTCTCTCTCTCTCTGTGTCTACACATGTAGAGGTATAGACCTGTTTTGCATAGCTAGCTGCTTGCCTATTGTAGGTAATGCTCATGAGCAGGTGATGGCCTGTGCACCAATTTGTGCCCCCACTTTTTAATTGCATGCACAACAACTGTGTAGTTATTCCTACAGCCAATGGCATGGCAGCACACTCATATAATTGAGTTTTCCATGTGGATGTTGCCTCTTTTCCTTGACTGTGTGGAGGACATCATGGAGGTGTGTGAACAACAGCATCTTACAACAAAACATGCAGAGATAGCCCAACAAAATGGGGAGAAGGTCCCAGACTTAGGGACAAAATGTGAGTATTGCTGTCATACATTTGGATTCATGCTAGTTTAACAGGGTTTGTGTGGACATGGATATTCTGCATGGGTCTCAGTCTGACAGTATGTGGTTGACATAGCTCTCAACTGTAGGGCTATCTGCAGAATGGTTAGAGGTTTGACTATTATGTTTGGTCTGCTCCTCTGACAGTTGTTGTACTTGGCAATCAGTAGCATACCCTGGGTATTGCAGTCAGTAAATGCTAACTTCCATTTGTGTTTGTGACTTCATATCCCTCAGTTAAGATATGTTACAACAAACCCTGTAACACTAGCAACTTTCTCAATTTATAATAGCAATATTTCAATTATGCCCCTGTTTTTGGGCCTCTGTCACCCAATTATGTCAGGCTTTGTCCAGATGTCATGCAGTAAGAGCTTGATAAGTATGGTATATCATTAGTAAGTGCCTTCCTTCCTGATATCATCACAGTAATGTAGCAGAATGCCAGACATTTTATGAGGAAGAGGCCATATATATGAGGACACAGCTTGGAC
The DNA here is from genome assembly GCF_019279795.1 of Protopterus annectens. Taxonomy (NCBI): domain Eukaryota; kingdom Metazoa; phylum Chordata; order Ceratodontiformes; family Protopteridae; genus Protopterus; species Protopterus annectens. The sequence continues at coordinate 132,139,092 of NC_056730.1, read as the reverse complement.
ATTCTGTGGGAATCTGTACAGTTGAGGGGTCTATGTATGTGTAGCGATTGTTAACAGACTGTCAGGATTGTGTAGCAGTGTAGTGTGTAAATGTTGTGCTGTGTAGGGAGGGGGGTACATTTAAAGTGTTGTGGCTCCTTTTCTATCTGACTGTGCATGCTGCTCCAGTTTCTGGTGGTTTGTCAGCTGTATATGTTTGTAGGGGCAGACTGAGACATGTTCTGCACCACCACAGAAGTCAGACTACACCGTGACTTGGGACAGTATATGTAGGGGTACTGTGTAAGTGTCACACATATTTATGTTCACATAGACATTATACTGTACAGTTCATTTGGCTTACCAGTATGTCACTGTGACTGTAGTGAAATTGGTTGTGGATATGTAGGCTCACACCAGTGACTGCTTTTCACTACTGTTACATACCTGTGGTGCAGGATATATTTACAAATGCATGTGTAATTCCCCATAGCTGACTTGAGGTAGTGTTGTGTCAGTTTGACTGCAGTTTGACGGTGCTTGGTGACATGCTAAGCAGCTCAGTGTACTTTCCCTAATGTCATGTTATGTCCAGATATTCATAGAATGGCGAGTTGTCTGGCTCATATCTTTGGTCTGGTCTCCATAAGTGTTGTGTATGTCTGACAAATCAGTGGGATGGTGTGAGGATTTCAGGCACTAACTAATGAAAAGCAACTGAGTCTTGGAGTTGTGCTATTTCAGTCAATGTATGTTAGAAAAGACATTGTTACTGTAGCAAATGTCTCGGCTTATCTAGTCAAGTATTTTAGATATGTCCCTATGTTCATGTCTTTCTCCCCCCACTTTGTCAGGCTTGGTCCAGATTCATTGCATTAGGGGGTTCTGAGCACACCTCTCAACTGGCCAGATTGTTGCAGAACATCCAGGTTTATTGATCATATTTTGTCTCTGTTCCACAAATTATTCTAATTTCTCTGGTAAATCACTGTGATGATCTGAGGATTTCTGTTAGTAAATGATGACACAGTTTCAGTTCCAGACCTCATATCCAATAATTGCCTGCTGTCGTCAACCACCATAGACTTACCTGTATACACCCTTCAGCCTTATAAGCTCTGTGGCACATGCAAAAACTGTTGCACAGACCTGGTAAATGTGTACATATACAGCTGTACCTCGGCTCTGACATGGTCGATGTGTTTCCACTCTGCCATACTCCACATTGGTAATGTCTGTAGGGCCACAGCCTGCAGATACACAGACACCTGGCATGCAAACAGAATACAGCATGTCAGACTACATTCAGTCAGTGTTACTGACAGCAATACTAAATCATGGCTAATAAGGTATATAGAGTTTTATGTGTACCCATAAAAAATGCAGGCAGACAGCACCTTACAGCATTACATAGCTACACTGTACTATATTCATCCTGTGCATCAGACTCATATTAGCATGTCCCTGCATTGATGGTATGGATGACAGGGATGTGGCATGGGTATCATCATATGCACAGGGCATGGTGTGGGTTTGCCAGAAGCCTAGGCTGGGCCATACAGTTGACATCATGTGTGTGTGTTTGGAGGGGTATTCTATAAATGGGCTGTACAGAGGTGCTGTGTATGCCTGAAGGTGACCTGCCTGTGATACAGATGTGTGTGTGTATGTATGCACACACACATCTGTATATTTTAAACTAGACCCATTACAGCACCTGTGATACAGATGTGTGTGTGTGTGTGTGTGTGTGTGTATGTATGCACACAGTCACGCCATGTGGGTGCCCTACACAGTGGTATGTTGGATAGCTGTGGACTGTACATGAGTATACTGTTCACTGTCTCTGGCCATGGATACAGGAACTGGTCCTGCCAGGGGTCTCACTGGCGCCACCAGTGCCAAGGACAGATGCAGTACTGCTTCCGATGGTGACTGCTGCCTGCTGGATCCGTGTCCCTGATGGGACCAGCCAGGACCACATACCCATGGCCTCCTTCAGTGTGGTGTGGACAGCAACCCTTCAGTAGTGCTGATGGGTTTGCCACTACAGGAGAGTGAAGGTGCGCGGCCCTTAGACTTTCAGCTGGTGTTGGTGCTGACCTACATCCATGTGGCTGATGCCCATCTCCCACTACATGCTCTAGCACAGACATGCCATGGTCGAGAATTGACAAGGTCTCAAACCACCATCTATTCATTACCTTAGTATTTTGACATGTGGCCTCAACAAGGTCATGTGTCACCACATAAGCTAGGAAGAGTTGCATCCAAGACCCTGAGTATTTGCTGGTGTTACATTCACTATGTGCCTGGGCATCCATGACAGCCTGAAACATACTTCTGCTGACACCAGCTGTGGCACTTGCAATAAGCGTCTTGATGGGCAGTAGTCCTGCTTTGAGCACCCCTGTCCATCTGCCTATGTGGGACCTCTGCACTCTAGCTATGGCCAGTAACTACACTCACACTTGCCATAGTCACCACACTAGCCTGTTTCATGCCACCACCTGCCAACTGTCCATTATCTGCGGCTGCTGGGGATGGGGTATGTGTGGGCATTGTGACTGCATGCAGGGACATTGTGGATCACTGTGGAATGCCAACTGATGGCACAGGCTCAGCCCCTGACAACCCCACCTGTGCCCCACTATGACCACCATAATTGTCAGAGTCTGCAGAGACACTGACATCATATTCTGAGCTGGAGGGACCATGACCACCATGTCCACCTGTGAGGGGAAGACAACATATTTAATTAATACCTGTACTATAACGTTTGCTGGTACAACACACACACACACACATTATTGCTGCTCACCTGTATGGCACAGTGGCAACTCCTACAGAACATACCTCTCAACTGTGCAAAGCTTTGCTGAATGTCTAGATGTGTGGCTCCTATTTTTTGTCTGTTCCTCATAAATCCTGTGTTTGTCTGACACTTTACTGGGATGATCTGAGGATTGGCGTCACTAATTAATGACATAATTTGAGTTTGACACTTCAAAATCTGCAGTAAATGTATGTTAAAACAAAACTGGTTCCTCTAACTACCTTCTAAGCTTACAGTGGATATAAAAGTGTACACACCCCTGTTAACATTTATTTATTTATTTATTGACATTTGTTGACAGGAAAGTTCACTGGGTCAGGAACCCATTTTAGTGGAGGCCGGAAGAAAAGCTGCACAGACATAAAATGTTACACAGTTATTAATATACAGAATAAGCAGCACAGAAACAGTGCAAAAAGATCCATTGTTATAATATAATTAGACACTTATTAGTATATAAGAGAAACTGAGACAGAAACACTGCAAACATTGAGCAATGCAGAGGAGTACTAACATATAAACATTCTAATTACAGAAGACTTATTTACATTTATTCAATTCACAAGAAAGAAATCTATGACCCTAGTATAGTTTAATATATATTATAAAATATAGAACTTATATGAGTGCGTCGTACTGCTTGAAGATGAGGAAAAAACATGCCAGGTTCTGATATATAACATGAGAACACATAAATCATATAACATTTCCCACCTTTAATGTGACCTATAACCTGTGCATTTCAATTGAAGAACAAACACATTAGTTAGGGGTAACATATAGGAAATGAAATATGCACAATAGGCTGGTTGCATGAGTGTGCACAGCCTTAAACTGTTACTTTGTTAAAGCACGTTTTGATTTAATTACAACAGTCAGTCCTCTTTGGAAGATGTCTATCTGCATGGTACATCTTGGCTTAGCAACATTTGCACACTTTCCCTTGCAGAAGCCCTTCAACTCTGACAGATTGCAAGGGCATATCTTGTACACAGTCCTCTTCAGGGCACCCCACAGATTTTTGATTGGATGTAGGTGTGGCCATTCCAAAACATTGATTGCCTTCTAGTGAATCCATTCTTTTTCTGATTTGGATGTATGGTTTGGGTCATTGTCATGTGGAAATGTGACATTCCTCTTCATCTACAGCTTTCTAGCAGACACCTGAAGATGTTGGGCAAAAAGGGACTGGTATTTGAAACTGTTCATAATCCCCTCCACCTTGGCTAAAGGCCCACTTCCAGCTTATGAACAGCAACCCCAAAGTAGGACACTGCCATCACAATGTTTCACTGTGGGGATGGTGTTTTTTTGGTGATGCACAGTGATGCTATTACACCAAACAATCTTTTTGGAATTGTGGCAAAAGAGTGCAACCTTGGTCTCATTACACCATAATACAGTTTCCCAGAATTTAGCCAGACCTGGATGCTGTTTTGTGTGAGGAAAGGCTTCCATCTTCCAATCCTATCCCATAGGCCAGACTTGTGGAGAATATTGGAGATTGTTGTCATATCTAGTACACAAGCAGTACCTGCCAGAGATTCCTGCAACTCCTTTAGTATTGCTGTAGGTCTTGTGGGAGCCTCCCTGACCAGTTTGGGTCTTGTCTTTCAACACATTTGGAGGGATGTCCACTTCTTTGCAGTGTCACTTATGCTAATTTTTTCACCATCATTTGATGACTGTCGTCACTGTCTTCCATGGTATATGCAATGCTGTGGAAATGTTTTTGTACCCTTTTCCGGGCTGATAACTTTTAAAAATGACATCCCTCGATGCTTTGTAAGCTCTATGTGAACCATGGCTGTTGCTGTAGCAGGCAACTGGGTAAATGTCAAGAAATTCCTAGTAGGACAGCTGATTGTTATTTGGTGTTAATCAAAGAGTCTCTGTAACTGATGGCAGGTGTGTACCCAAGAAGACATAATGCTGTAATTATATCAAAAGCTGCTTCAACACAGTATTAGATTCAGCCTGTGCACACTTATGCATCTAGCTTATTGTACATTTTTTTATTTGTCATAATTGTTCCTTTAACAAATCTGTTTGTTTTATAACTGAATTGTACAGGTTATAGGTCACATTAAAGGTTGGAAGAGTTTGGAAATGTTTTATAGTGGTCACATTTTTGCATATCACAAATACTTAGCATTTTAACATGGGTGTGTACAGCTTTTATGTGCACTGTATACGACTAATTTTAAAACATGTACCTAGTTTTGGGCCTTTGTCCCCCAATTTTGTCAGTCTTTGTCCAGATTTCTTGCAATGACAGGTTGTGAGGTATGCTACAGGTATGTTACATCTCCTGAAAATAGGCCCCTGTGATAACCACTGTGATACAATGCAGTTAACCCCCAGCACAGGTGAACATGCACATATTGCAATATGGCGAGAGCAACAGTTATGTCCATGGTAACATATATGAACCTAATATGCCTGGGGTACTGGTGAGCCACAACAGGACAATCCCATACTCACTGGCATCAGGCTGCTGTTCCACATCCAGACCAGAAGGACCTATGTAGTTGTGGGGAGAGGTATTATCAGCAGATTCACATGTGGCATTTGTACAAGATGAATGCTACTTTTCTGCACATGTACAGCACAAGCTCTGATAGTACACATTTTGCTGTCCTTCACCATAGATGTGCACTTGTGTGCATTATAAAACCCCACCCACAAAAGCAGTTTGACCTGACATATGCGTTTAGATACTCTACAGAATCCAGTATGACTGCGACAGTATTCAAGTGATGTGCACTGGGGCTTTACCTGGAAGTTCCTTGCCTTTTGCCCGGGTGCCACCCACCTCCACGACTTGTGTTACTTGGCTTGGCTGCTGTGTGGTGGTTGACCAAAGGTTGGCAAGGAGCTCCTCTGTTGCCATAAGTGGGACCTGTGTGGCAGGATCCCCACCTGTAAGCACTATGGTCCCTGGCCATGGCAGCAGCCCTTTGCCGGGCATGACGTATTAGGTCAGTTGCCCTATGCCTGACTTGATTTATGTGCGTCCATGGTGGCCCAAGTTGTTAACTCTGTGGACAAGGTCATCCCACAGGGTGGTCTGCTGCCGCAGATTGTGTTGGCTACAGCCAAACATCACCCCATGGTGCTGGATGATGGCATCCGTGATGGCTGCATTTTTGGCTGCATGTCACCTGGAAGACATAAACAGGAATACACATCACAGGACCTCATACATTGGTCAAAGTTATTTACAGAACCTGCACATCAACACTGACTATCATTAGCCACCACTTACAACCACAGCATACCCCTGTCATCTATCGGCACAATATGGACCTGCATTGCACTCCTGGTCCTGATGTGTCATGTTCCGCTGAGTGAGGGCCAGTACATTGCATAACCCAACATTCATCATTCACCTTTGTGTAGAGGGATGACAGTGGCTATCTGCCTTGCAGATGGGATGTCAATAGTGCTCAGGCTTTGCTTCCATACAGTCTTTAATGGAGCTGGGAGCATATGCCTGAGTTCATGCAGGATGCAGACAGGAATGTTATCAGGTCCCATGGAGACTTATGTTTGTTGACTTTGAGTAGGCATTATGCACGTACTCCCTGATGATGAGGGGAGGGGTGTGGGTGCTATGAATATCGACCTATAGTGATGGTGATACAGGGGATAATGTTTGCCCTTCACCTGTCTGCAGCAGTTTGGCTATAGCTATGGTGTGTGTGTATGTTGTGTGATTGACCACCATTGCTGGGTGGGGTGGGTTGTTGCCTCTAAGATTGAAGACATATTTGAAGATGGCCTTGTGATTGGTGGATGTGTCCGATTTGTTCTCATAGTTAGCCTTACAGTAATTCACCTGTGACCTTATATGCTCATTCAGACAATGGTTGACTTGCTTTCAAGTTGGTGCCTGCTCCTATTTGGCCCTGTACAGCCAATATAGTAATCAATTATGTGGTTTGTGTAATGTTGCTGTCCAGCAAAGGGGATTACTCTACCCTTGGTGGAGGCAGGTTTTACAGTGAGGTATTGCTGAGTCCATACAGCTATGTAGATGTTCATATAGCTGTTTGTAGTAGGCATGGACAGAAGGTCATGACACAGTTGGACACCTCTCCGATTTCAACCTGATAAGCATGCTTATTCTAGTACACTTGTCTGTGTCAGGGCAATGCAACAACCAGTAACTGTAGAAATTTATGTCTGTTGTATGCACGGAATCTAAGATTACACATGTATACAACATGTACAGCTTATTTATCTGATGTTTTGCATCCTGTGTCTGTTGTTATGAGGCCACCAGGTACACCTACATACATGTGGACAGGTGATACTTGATATACATTTCTTTTCTATGTCAGTATGGCACACTGTATTTATACTCTTGCTGCTTGATCACACCTCTCAACCTGTTAGAGCAGGACATCTGGAGAACACCACATATACATGAGAGCAAAAGCCGAAAATTAGTGACACTTTCTTGATACTGTTGTAACAAACTTAAGTCATTTGATGGCAACATAGCCTTTGTGTTCACAGAAATACCCTGGAGGATGTCCGACACTCATATGTGTGCTAGTATGTTTTAATGTCAGTCTTCACAGATTTGCCAATGATTTGCCAGACATAACAAAACTCTATGAGTAAATTACTACAAATATGAGGCACACATATGGTTAGTGTACATAACACTGGATAGTTAATGGTATGAGCTCAGTATATCACATGCAGTTCAACACACATGTCTACGACAGTAGTTTACTTTGGAAATACCCTGCATATGACTCTCAGATTTGTGAGACAAACATGTATATCATAGTTGTATTCACAATTCACACATGGATATCTACAACATCCCAGTAGCTGGCCTAGAAGTGTCACAGTCAGTATTGTTCAACAGACATTCCAGTAGTAGTCATATGTGAGCCATTCCTTCCTGGAGGTGACTCAGGGGCCTGAGCTGTGATCTATGTCACTGCAAACACACCCAGATGCTATGGACATAGGTGCTAATCAGCACTATATCAGTACAGCTAGTCTTGTTGAGACATATTTGTTTAACATCATATATCCCATTATTGCATACCCCTACTGCATTCCATTCTATTACATGCTTACTTGTTTGACATTTTTTCCCCAAGTATTGTTGGTTTGAATTACAGTTCCTGTTTCTGTCACTGTGACTTTGTCTCTCTCTCTCTCTCTCTCTCTCTCTCTCTCTCTCTCTCTCTGTGTCTACACATGTAGAGGTATAGACCTGTTTTGCATAGCTAGCTGCTTGCCTATTGTAGGTAATGCTCATGAGCAGGTGATGGCCTGTGCACCAATTTGTGCCCCCACTTTTTACTTGCATGCACAACAACTGTGTAGTTATTCCTACAGCCAATGGCATGGCAGCACACTCATATAATTGAGTTTTCCATGTGGATGTTGCCTCTTTTCCTTGACTGTGTGGAGGACATCATGGAGGTGTGTGAACAACAGCATCTTACAACAAAACATGCAGAGATAGCCCAACAAAATGGGGGAGAAGGTCCCAGACTTAGGGACAAAATGTGAGTATTGCTGTCATACATTTGGATTCATGCTAGTTTAACAGGGTTTGTGTGGACATGGATATTCTGCATGGGTCTCAGTCTGACAGTATGTGGTTGACATAGCTCTCAACTGTAGGGCTATCTGCAGAATGGTTAGAGGTTTGACTATTATGTTTGGTCTGCTCCTCTGACAGTTGTTGTACTTGGCAATCAGTAGCATACCCTGGGTATTGCAGTCAGTAAATGCTAACTTCCATTTGTGTTTGTGACTTCATATCCCTCAGTTAAGATATGTTACAACAAACCCTGTAACACTAGCAACTTTCTCAATTTATAATAGCAATATTTCAATTATGCCCCTGTTTTTGGGCCTCTGTCACCCAATTATGTCAGGCTTTGTCCAGATGTCATGCAGTAAGAGCTTGATAAGTATGGTATATCATTAGTAAGTGCCTTCCTTCCTGATATCATCACAGTAATGTAGCAGAATGCCAGACATTTTATGAGGAAGAGGCCATATATATGAGGACACAGCTTGGACATTCTGTGGGAATCTGTACAGTTGAGGGGTCTATGTATGTGTAGCGATTGTTAACAGACTGTCAGGATTGTGTAGCAGTGTAGTGTGTAAATGTTGTGCTGTGTAGGGAGGGGGGTACATTTAAAGTGTTGTGGCTCCTTTTCTATCTGACTGTGCATGCTGCTCCAGTTTCTGGTGGTTTGTCAGCTGTATATGTTTGTAGGGGCAGACTGAGACATGTTCTGCACCACCACAGAAGTCAGACTACACCGTGACTTGGGACAGTATATGTAGGGGTACTGTGTAAGTGTCACACATATTTATGTTCACATAGACATTATACTGTACAGTTCATTTGGCTTACCAGTATGTCACTGTGACTGTAGTGAAATTGGTTGTGGATATGTAGGCTCACACCAGTGACTGCTTTTCACTACTGTTACATACCTGTGGTGCAGGATATATTTACAAATGCATGTGTAATTCCCCATAGCTGACTTGAGGTAGTGTTGTGTCAGTTTGACTGCAGTTTGGACGGTGCTTGGTGACATGCTAAGCAGCTCAGTGTACTTTCCCTAATGTCATGTTATGTCCAGATATTCATAGAATGGCGAGTTGTCTGGCTCATATCTTTGGTCTGGTCTCCATAAGTGTTGTGTATGTCTGACAAATCAGTGGGATGGTGTGAGGATTTCAGGCACTAACTAATGAAAAGCAACTGAGTCTTGGAGTTGTGCTATTTCAGTCAATGTATGTTAGAAAAGACATTGTTACTGTAGCAAATGTCTCGGCTTATCTAGTCAAGTATTTTAGATATGTCCCTATGTTCATGTCTTTCTCCCCCCACTTTGTCAGGCTTGGTCCAGATTCATTGCATTAGGGGGTTCTGAGCACACCTCTCAACTGGCCAGATTGTTGCAGAACATCCAGGTTTATTGATCATATTTTGTCTCTGTTCCACAAATTATTCTAATTTCTCTGGTAAATCACTGTGATGATCTGAGGATTTCTGTTAGTAAATGATGACACAGTTTCAGTTCCAGACCTCATATCCTTCAGAACATGTATGCTGAAACAAAGCTTGTTACTCAAGCAACTTTCTATATCTCTAAGAGCAATATCTGAAATATGTCCCTAGTTGTGGTCCATTGCCCCTCCCATCTTTACAGCCAGTGTCTAGATTTCTTTTACTAGCAGGTTTGAGAGCTATGCTTCTGAGATATAAGTGCACTACACATTATGAGCATGTATATATATATATATATATATATATATATATATATATATATATATATATATGTTAACATATTTTTCATATATATGTCTCTCCATACATATATATCTGCATATGTATATATACAAAACTTGAGTGATTCCACAGAGCATTTTCCCTACTGTTGAATGACTCTATTGCATGATATGTTTAAAAAAGCATGAGAAATTCCTAGAGCTCAAATAATGTAGTGGTACAATGCTCTGACAACAGTGTAGAGGGTCCTGGTTCCAGACTTGGCAGGGCTGATTATTTTGTTGTTAGGCAGAACAGTGGCTGATGGAGACAGAGTGATTAAAGCAGTTTTAAGTGGCTTTAAGAGGGTTTGTGTGGGTTTGCATGATGCTAAGCGATGGCAATATACAGTTAACCTTACAGATGCTTAATCTGTTTTGGGTTCACTTAGCATTGCGCAAACTCGCTTACTCCTGCTTACTCCCACTTACACCCATGCTAATTCCTTTAAAATAAAAGAAAAAGGGGTTATAGGAAAGTAGTGAGAAAGGGGCACTCAGAGGGAAAAACAATATGAAAGGTAGCTAGGGATGTGCAGGATGGATGTAGGGAAGGTCCATGGCTGCCCATTTGTAATACAGTAACAGCTGTGCATTTGTGCACAATTTGGAGGTAAATTTGGACACTCAAACCCAAGAGAGAGGGGTGAGGACAACAAAAATGTGTTGTCAAGTCAATTGGACCAGATTACAAGTGTCCAGTGGACACCTGTGCAAAATAGACAGCTATGTATGAGGAGATGATTGTTTTAGGGACAGATGCCCTTTTTCCTTTGTTAAGGTGAGAGTGGGATGTTAGGGAAGGATTGTAGGTATGTCTGTGGAGGTAGGTTGGGTAGGGAGATGACAAGACAGAAAGAACAGCAGACAGGGGCGGTGTATGACACGTGGAGGTAAATACCTTAGACAGGGAGGGTGTTGAGAATCAGAGGCCCATGATCCCCCATATGGATACGGTAGGACTGATATCTCCACCTGCAGGCAGTCATGACTGCACCTTCCCACCCCTGATGGTGGCTGTGCTGGGCGCTGGACAGGAGGGGCAACCTGCTACTCAAGGTGTGCCAGGCAGCCCTCCATCTGGCGCAGCTGGCCACTCAACTCAGAGTGGATGACACTGCACATCATACCCCAGAACTAATGGCAGATGACAGGCTCATCTCCACCACAGCCCCCAGGTGGTGCAGGGCCTGCAGGAGATGAATTTCAATGCTGGGTCCCTGACATGCTTGGGCCCAGTGTCATGGTCAGATGGAGTAGGATAGATGGATCCACTGAGATCAGCCTTCCCAAATGTGCTATGGTGTTGAGGTTTTATTTATTCATTTATTTAATTATTTATAGTTTGCTTGGCAGGATAGTCCATTGGGCCATGAGGAGCCCATTTTCAATGGAGTCCTGGGGAGAAAAGCTCCAGAAAATTACAAATTACAAGTTTAACATAAGTAAGTTATTAGAGAAATGTAATGTGCACAAACGAAGCAAAATTAAACAAATAGAAAAACACATATTAGTAGAGTGCACTTATTAGTACAATGCAATAAGAGTAATATTTACAAACAGTCAAAGTTTTTAACAATTTAACATATTAGCACAATGCAATAACAGAAACAGCCTAAATTTTTTTAACAGTTATGCTAACTCATGCAGTTTATTTCTAGGCTACTGAATTGTACCATTCTAGGAGTTATGCTACTTCCTAGAGTTTATTAGGGGTACAAAACAATGGGAGGCTGTTGTGAATTATAGCTTATTGAGAGTAGCTATAATGTAGGGAGATTATGTGGGGTGGGAGCAAGAGCATTCCCATAGTGAAGATATTTGTGTGTGAAGTTAGATTATGAATGAAGAGAGGCTGTTGGTGGTGCAGATGAGAGGTGGGAGGGAATTCCAATGGTATGCTAGAGAGAAGGATGTTAGATGTTTGCCTAGTGGATGGGCAGGTTTATGCAGTTCAATTAGATTTTGAGAATTAGATCTCAAAAGTCTATTTGGTTGGTGCATTTCAAAGGTAGTGGCAAGAGAGGGACAGAGAGAGGGGGTGAAAATAAGTTTGCGTGCTTGGACAAGTTGAATATAGATGAGGTAATTGGACAGCTCAAACCAATTTAGTTGGTGTAGGGCAGTACAGTGATGGGAAGTGAATCTATGGCCGGTTGCAAATGTTGTTATTTTATTATAGCAGGAGAGTTTAGTCTTGAGGGATATTTGCAGGTTAGTAAGGATAGAGGCACCATATAGGAGGGATGGGACAAGGTAAGTGTTGGCGAGGGTGAGCCTAGTGGAGGGAGAAATGTAACAGTTGTGGCGGTAAAGCATGCCTATTTTTGGTGTGTTTTTTTGATATTTACTTGTAGATGATTATCAAACTTTATCTGGTCATTGATCAGGACTCCTAGTAGTTTAGCATTAGAGACTATTTCGAGAGGAGTATTATTTTGACTGGTGACTGAGAATGAGTTTTTTTCTAGGGTGGTGGTTTTGGAAGCCGTAAATATCATGAGTTTAGTTTTAGTAGCACTGAGTGCTAGATGGTTGTCTATCATCCATTGCTTAGTGGAGGAGAAGGTAACATAGGTTAATTTAACTTGGGTGGCTATAGAAGAGGCAGAGAAGATTATTGCTGAATTGTCAACATATTGGACAAGGTTGGCATTTGGGATGGCTTGGTAGAAATCATTTATGAATATATTGAATAGAAGGGGGCCTAAAATTGAACTCTGGGGGACACCTGCTGGAGTATAGAGAAAAGAGGAGGTGCCTTTTTTGCATCTGACTGCTTGTTGCCTGTTTGAGAGGTAACTAGTAGACTAGTTAATAGAGGAGTGGGATAGAGTTAGTTTGGAGAGTTTAGTGAAAAGAAGGTTATGAGAGAGTGTCAAATGCCTTAGAGAGGTCAAGGAGGAGAGAGGACATGATGTGGCCAGTGTCACGGGCCTTATTAACTGTTTCTAGGAAGGAGAGGAGAGCTGTGGTAGTGCTGTGTCCCGGTCTGAAACCATGTTGAGTAGGGGTTAGAAGTTGGATATTTATGAGGTAAGGTAGAAGTTGTAGATGGATGCAATTTTCAAGAAGTTTAGAAATGGGGGATAAGATAGCGGTAGGTCGAAAGTTTGTGATATTATTGTTATTACCAACTTTATAGAGTGGAATAATAAAGGTCTTTTTCCAATGCTGGGGAACTTGACATTCAGCAATAGATTGATTTATAAAAATGCAGATGGGAAGAGCTATGCCTTATGCGGCAAATTTTAAGAAATATGAAGGTATATCATCAGGGGCATTGGAGCCGGGTTTCAATGTTAGTAGAAGTTTTTATATGGTGGCTGTAGGGATGGGGTTGAAGAAGAAAGGAGGAGGTAGGGGGCAGTAGATGCTAAGGGAGGGAGGGATAGGTGGAAATAAGGGTGGGGATGCTGCATGAGAAGTGAAGGATGATGTAAGTTTACTTATGAAATCAATAAAGAAAGTATTAAATTGGGTGGCTAAGTCCAAGTCAGAGGCATATAGATCAGGGCAGGGGTTTTCTTTTTTGCCAGAGTTGAGAATGGAGGAGATTCCATGCCAGAATTTTTTGGGGTAGGTGTTATGGTTGGTTTGGAGTATAGAGAAGCAGGCTTTGTGGTCTGAGAATAACAAGTTTTTTTACTTTGTTACGAAGTGTTTTAAATTCATTAAGGGTGGTGATAATTTTATTTTTGGAGTAGTGTTTCCAGGCTTTATCCCAGAATTACATGGCTAGTAAGGTATTTTTGGTTAGCCAAGGTACAGGATTGCTTCTTATGCATTTTGTTTTCAGAGGTGCAAAAGAGTCAAGCAAACTGAGGAAAGTTGAGTTAAAGTACATAACAGCATTTTCTAAGGGAAGGGTTTTTAGTGGGTTCCAGTTCATTTTTTTAGTGCATTTCAGAATGTGCTAAGATTAAAGTTTTTTAGACAGTGCGTGAAGGTATAGGTATGAGTTAGTTGTATGGAGGAGGGAAGATGGTGGGTAAAAGTGGGGAAGAGGTCGCCTAATGGGTCGGGCAGAGTGCCACTATCAGAAATGTAATGTGGATGAGAAACTCAAATCCAGTCCCGGGTGCTTTCAGTAAAGAAGTTCTTAGAAGGTATAGTTGTTGAGTTAATAAGCTGAGTGAAGTTGTACAAGTTTATATTAAGTGAGTTTGTAGGAGATTAAATTATTGACCAGTTAATATTAACATCACCCAGGATTACAGTTTTATTACTGATGTTGTTAAAGAACCAGGAGAGAATATCTTCAAGGGTTGATATATTGTCTCCAGGATGGATATAAAGGGAAACTATGCATATAAGTTTATCTTTGTTTATATGAAGTAGGGCTGGAATTAGTTCTGCCTTGCCAAATTTGGGAATAGGTTTGGTAAAGGGGGTAACTAAGTGGGATGATGAGTAGAGGAGGGTGACTTCCCTTCCTTTTTTATGTGTTCTGTCTTTCCTAATTATGGAGTAGTTGGGTGGTGTTAGTTTAGAGTATTTTATATGGGGTTTGAGCTAGGTTTCTAAGATGGCTAGAATATCGGGTTGGTTATGGAGAAGCCAGGCATGGAGATTAGGAATTTTGTTGCATATGATCTGAGCATTTAGAGCTGAGAAACGGAGGGGTTTACCAGTTGTGGGAGGAGGATGGGATTGGGAGGTTGAGATGTGTGGGGGAGAAGGGCCAGGGTTTGGGTGAATGTCGCCAGACAGAAGGATATAGATGAGATGGCAGAAGAGGTATTTGAGTTGCTTGGTATGTAATCTATGGGGTGCAAGCTTTATGGGGATGTGGCTAACGTAGATGTGAGTAGAGTTTTGGGGGTTAAGTAAGAGTTTGTAAGTGAAGAGCATACTATTATTGAAGGGGTAGAGACTGGGTGATATGCAGGTTGAGGAATATGTGTGCATCATTGAGATTGGGTTAGTTGTATGAAATGGGGTGGGTGATTTGCACTGAGATGTTGGGTGAGATAGGTTAGGTAAGATATGGTAAATAAGTAGTAGTATTTGAGTTAGAAGTGAAAGAAGTTTGGTAGACATGATAACTATTCAGGATATAATGGGGAGTGAGTTTGGGATTAAGTAGATATTAGAAGAAATTTAAAGTATGGGTTTGGTTATCTGAGAAGGTAATAGGGATAGTTTGTGTTAATGTGGTAGGAAGTTTTGGCGTAGGAGGGGTGGATTATAATGTCACATATTCAATGTTAGAAGTTATGTATGAGATGTTTGGGGTGTTTACTGGGTATGTTTCTAAGATATTTTGCTTAGTCATGACCAAAACATTTCAATATTAGATTTAAAGGCATGCATGGGTGTTCAATTAACCCAAAACAACAGATATGAAACAGTTGCATAGCAAACAGAACATGTGCATAACTGGAACAACAGTAAGCATTGTAACAGCATGCCATTAACAATGACGGCAACAGGCCACCAACAATGGTATTTGAACAAGGTATGTTAACATGCAACCAATTAATTATATGAACGCATGTCCCAACATTAGGTTTGGTAATAACATACCCGTAGTATATGAATAATAATTAGTGATGCAGATAAGGGGTGGGAGAGAGAAGAAAAGTCCAATAACAACTGCATAGGCCTCTATTTTTTACAACAGAACTGCTCAGTTCTCTAGAGGTCTGTCCTCACTTTACAACTACCTATGACATACCCATATTTGTGAGGTGCACCATTTAGAGGTCCTTCTGTACAATGGTGCCCACATGATGGGAAACTTTTAGGTTGCTACCAACTTCAGTGCACATGTCACCTCACATCTGATCGTGTGCTCAGTACATTATTACTGTCATACTTAGTGTGGATGACATCTGCCACAGCAGGGGAAGTGATGGCTCTCCTGACATTCCGTTTGTGGTAATGCTTCTTGTACTGGTCAGTAATCAGGTGACTGCCTCTTGGGAGATGGCCACATCAGTAGGGGTATGTAAGAGAGTGGGCAGCTTGCAAGCATCCATACACCTGGACAGCCACAGACCACTGCTATTGTCCTGTACTTCAGATACATATATCTCAAACAGTAGGGGCCCCCAGACTGATCCTTGGGGTGCACTGTTATGGATGAATCTACTATTAGAGGGGGTTCTACTACTTTGACTGAGTGGCTACTATCATTGGGCCAGTTAGCTACCCATCTGGTAACCTACAGGTTGGTGCCAAGCTGTGTAGGCTTATGTATCCCGTCCACTTGGGGATTAGTGTGAGATGATGGGTTAGGTGAAGGTAGACACTGTTCACCATCTTCTATTCATCCCTGTGTTTGTTGACTACTGCAGAGAGGTCAATCAGGTTTCTCAGGCCTGATCTCCCTTTGACAATACCACGGTGTGTGGGCCCAGGCATTTTGATGTTGCCAATGTCCCTGTTCATAATGTCCTTTATATTGCCTCCAATGCCCTTGCATAGCAGGCTAGTTAGGCTGATGTGCATCATATTGGCTGGGTTAGTGGATTGCTATCCTTTGTGTATAGGTATGACAGTGGCTGTCCTTTGTGCAGATGGGATGACACTGGTGCTCAGGCTGTGGTTGACTACAGTGCAGAATGGATCTGAGAGCCCATGCCTGTGTTCATAAGGGATGCAGCCAGGGATGGTATCATGACTATGAAGACCTCTGTGTGTTGTCTTTGAGAGGGCATTGCAGACCTGCTTCCTGATGATGATGAGGGGAGGGGGACAGGTGCTGTGCCTGCACATGTGTACCACTGAGGGAACAGGGTGGTGGTGTTTACACTTCACCTGTCTGCAGCCAGTTGCCTATATCTATGCCATATGTGCATGTGCTGTTATTGACCACCACTATATAGCAAATGTGTGTGTTGCCTCTGTAATTGTAGACACATGTGTGGAAAGCCTAGTGATTTTCCTTGGTGGATGTGTCCGATTTGCACTCAAAGACAACCTTAGTGTACATCACCTGTGCCCTTATTTGCTTGTACAAACTAAGGTGACATTGCTTCAAATGAGGCACCTGTTCCTTCTTGGCCCATCCAGCAATTGTTTCCACCTATTATGGTATGTGTGTATTGCTGCTGTCCACCACAGGCATTTACCCTACCTTGAGGGAGATGATGTTGTCTTGTCAGGTACTGCTGAGTCCACACAGCTATGTGAGTGCCCACATAGTATTGTGTTGTGGGTCTGGGCACTGCAACTAGTTCCAACAAATGAGACATTAGCTATGCAGCTACTTCTACCTGCTCTGAGGGGATTTATTGTCATTTGTGTACAGTTAATTCTGTTTTACACTGTAAAGGGGGTGGGGGCAGGGGAAATGGTGACTTGAACAGTGATGGCTATGTGATCAGATATTACCAAGAGGGATGGCACTGTCGGACTGCTACAGTGGCTACTCATGTTGGTTAGAACCAGGTACATGAGATTCCCACCTGCCATAGGAGTGTTGACTGGCTGATCCACTGCATTGCCATTGTCAAAGCTGAGGAATCTCTGTGTATTCATGTTCAGGTGGCATAGGTCAGGCAGACTATGGTTGAGTATTTGAAGTCACCCAGGAGCAGGGTAGATGATTGAATCCTGACAGATTCCAGCAGGTCCCAATAGGTGTGGCAGGTGTCCATAGTCATCTTTGGAGGCCTGTAGCTAGCTATGATTTGAGTTGGTGCTTTGTCAACTGTTACCTGCACTCAGGATGTCACTCGTGCGACATACTGTTTGGCCAGCCTGGAGGTGTGTATGTGTATGCTAATGTTCACCACTCTACCTCCTGTGGCTTTGAGGACCTCCATTTGGGGTCTAAACATATGATGGGATGAGTGACCTGGCAAGGTTGGTGTGCTCTCCACAGCTAGAAAGCAGGTGTCACTGACTGCATAAATGTCAGCATTCTACAGGACAAGGTACTCTTGCATTGATGAGTGTCATGATAAGACACTTAGCTCCTGTTAGAGCAAGACATCTGCATAAAGGCACACATCAGTGGTGGGCAAAGGCCAGTAAATAGTGTCAATTTATGAATCTAGCTGAAACACTCTTATTTGCCAACAAAGACGGTGTCATATTCACAGGTGTACTCTGCAGGATATGACATCTGACAATGAAATGTATGCTAATTTGCTATGACTTCAGTCTTTAATGGGTTGCCAGTGATGTGCCGGACAATACACAACTGCCTGAGGCATTGACTACAAATATAAGGCAGACATGTGGTCAGTCTGCAACACTCTGGACAGTTGGCAGGTATTGGGCTCAGTATATCACATACAGTTCAACACACACACATCTGCACCTGTCATGTAGTATGCACATACCCTATGTACATCTATTGCATTTGTAAGACAAGCATATGTATCAGAGTAGCATTCACAGGTGACATATGACTAATTAAAACATCCCAGGTAGTTGGCCTACCAGTGACACATTCAGTATTGGACAACAGAGACTCCATTAGTAGTCATACAAGAGCTGATCTTTGCTGGGTTGAGTCAGGGGCCAGAGATGTGCTCCATGTCAATGCAGGCAGGGCAAGCAGAAATGGCCATAGGTGCTGGACAACAGCATGTGAGTTCATCAGGTCTTGTTGTGGCCTAGTGTTTAATGTTCCATTTGACATCATTGCATCCTCTCTTCTGCATTCCATTACATGCTTACATGATTGACATACCTATTATAGTGCTCAGGAGATACCTGACAACAATGCAATTGGTTAGGTTTGTGTAGTTGCAGTCTGTCTTTGTGTAGATGGGTTGAGACCTGCGTTGCATAAGCAGCAGCTTGCCTTTTGTAGGTGCTGCTCATGACCAGGTGATGGCCTGTGCATCAATCAGTGTCTCCTGCTTGCTATTTGCACCCAGACCAGCTGTGCAGTCCCTCCATTTGCCAATACCATAGAAACAGAGTGCTATAATTATGGCCTTCATGTGGGTCTTGCCCCTTTTCCTTGCCTGTGTGGAGGACATTATGGAGGTGTGGGGGCTACAGCTTCACAGCCAATAGGTGGGAAAACCTCTCAGGATAGGACATGAGGAGACAGCCCAGCAACATGGGGAACAAAGTTCCAGAACTGGGTAGAGATTGTAAGTCAGTAGTTCTGTTATACACATAGAGGGTTGCTAGTTTAACAGGGTTCATCTGGACATGCATTTTCTATGTGACTTGACATCTAACAGTGATATGTCTCTGACATACCTCTCAACTGTCCTGATGTCTACAGACTGCCCAGAGGTTTGCCTGTTATGTTTGGTCTGTTCCTCAAACAGCATCTGTTTTTTGAGAAATCAGTAGGATAATGTGAGGATTGTAGTCAGTAACTG
>NC_056730.1:132059649-132114649 GCF_019279795.1 Protopterus annectens | reverse complement strand
CGCCTGTTTGGCATCTACTTCTCAGAAGTCCAGGCTAACACGGAGGGACTCTGGCTGACCAAGTTTGCAGACAACTGCAAGTTGGGAGCCAAGCGATGTAAACATCCTACAGAAAGGCCTCACTGAGACCAATGACTGGTGTTGAAACCATGGCCATAAGCTTAATGCCCAAAAATGCGTCATCATCCCCTTTAGGAAAAACTCAGCTCCCACTAATTACCACATCGATGGGAGCTCACTGAACACTGAAGGCATTCTAAGAGATCTGGGGACACAGCTTGACAGCAAACTCTCTTTCGACCTCCACATTGCCACTATGGTCAGAAAGTCCTTCTATGTGGCACATCTCATTACCAAGGGTTTTGCATCCAGGAAGAAAGAGGTCATCATTTCTTTCTACTCTTCCCTCATTAGACCAATCATAGAATATAATGCCCCATTTGCCATGTACCTCACTAGACATCTGCAACAGCTGGGGAGGCCAGAAAAGTACTTCATGAAGAGGACCTAGGCCTTAAACACATATCCTACATGGAAAGACTCAAAAAACTCTGCTATTCTCTGTCTCATATAATCTACTAAGAGATAATCTCTGCTTGACTTACAAAGCCATGTCTGACTCATCTCTGTTAGAAATGCTACAGCTAAATCTATCCCAATCCCTCCATACCACATGCTCAAGAGACCTCAGCCTCATTACCACAATCAACAGAACATGCTGGAGGGACAGGTTGATAACCCAAAGACTGCCCATGTTCTAGAATAAACTTCCCATACATGTCAAGCAGAGCACCTCATTAGCCCTCTTCAAGAGAAATCTTGATGAGTAGATGGGAAATAGAAAGTTCACCCCAGGGATCACTCCAGTGGTTCTACTTGATAGAAGCACTGGGAACTAACGAAGGGCAGCACAATGCCAGGGCACTTCTATAGGCTGAGCTTGTAAAGCCCCCAGGGCCATTAGCCTAGTACAAACCTATGAACCTATGAAACAGTTGCATAGCAAAATGAGCACATGCATAAATGGAACAACAGTATGCATCATAACAGCATGCCAGTAACATTTATGGCAACAGGCCACCAAGAATGGTATTTGAACAAGGTATGTTAACATGCAACCAATCAAATATATGAACAATAATAGATCACAAGTCCCAGCATTAGGTTTGAAATAAAACATACCCATAGTATATGAATTTTAGTACTGATCCAGATGAGGGGTGGGTGGCGAGACAAAAAGTCCATTAACAGCTGTTTATGCTTCTATTTTCCAAAGCAGTACTGCTCAATACTCTATGGGTCTGCCCTCACTTTACATCTGATTATGGCCCATAGCTTCTGTAGCACACAGATACCTATTAAACTGTCAGCCTGGAATGGTATGGAGAAAACTGTGACAACTCTGAGTACATGCCTAGAGGAGACTCATACATGTCAGGGTTACATATCTGGCACAGGAGGGGTACCCTGAAGTGCTGTTATGTGAGTGTGCTACTGGCATACTTCATCTGGTTTCCTATCTGTGTCCAGGGTTATTGGCAGCAGTGATCACTAGCCATGACAGAGTGATACTTGAGAGGCATGTATTGAGAAGAGTACATGTTGCATATAGCTATCCTTCTGTCATTTGCTGGCATGTGGTGGGACAGTTGAACAGTTGCTCACAGTTTATTAGTTTACCCTTCACACAGCTATACCAACATTTCCTTACCTGTACAACTTGTGGAAGAATATCTGTTAACATTACCTGACTGTTTTTACATTTCTTCCTGATTACTTGTGTGCAGATATGCACACATCTTAGTACCACTCCCTGGATTTGAACAATGCCTTGGTGTGCAAAATTAACAACTAAGCTATTTCACATCAAACTGAGCTACTGGGGAGCTACTGCTTCTTGTTTCACTGGTTTCTGCCTAATAGTCTCTTGGTTAGACAGTCTGAACTTGTAATCCTGTGATGCATGCATGACAGATAGTTATTGTACTGTGCATTAATCCTTTGGAGTACTACAATCTGGAAAGCAAAGTTTAACACAATGCAATGCTGGCTGGAACACACTTTAAAACTTTACACATTACTATTCAGGGTTCAGAGCTTAGTGCAATATATATATATCACATTTCAGTTATATCTTATTTTACAGCTCCACCATCTACAGTTTTTCTTACAGCTGTTTCACAGAACTATTTGAGTTAATGTATGTTGTCACAGCCACATTTGCTGTGAAGAACATGTATCCATTCTATATGTCTACAAAAACATACCAGAATAAATGCAACAGTTTTTTTGTAGGCATCTTTATTGCACATCAGTGTTAGTCAGTCAAACTTTTTTATTTATTCAGTTCACACAGTAACAGTATATCTACTAGCAGTAATCAATGTACTCATTCTTAGCTATTTGAACAAAATACTGCAAAATAGATTTGTACTCATCAGCCTGTCCACGCATCCTCAGCATTCTGTTGGCATGCGCCTCTATGTTCATAGCCCTTTCTGCTGCAGCTGTAGGGGAGAAAAATAAACATTATGCATACCCATCGATCACATGCTCAGGATAGTATTTGCTACAAACTACTTGATAGTGATACTTACTCACTACTGGAGCATCCCGTGCCCATGCATCTTGTATCTACTGGACCAAGAGCCTAGCCTTCCTCTGCTGTAGGTCAGCATGGTGGTGCCCTACCTGCTCACCAGTCCAGGGAATGCCAGTAGGATAGGTGAGATCATGTGCGAGACAGTCCCAGGCCTCCCCTTTGTTTTGTGAGCCCTTGTACTGGTCCTGCAGCAGTCTGTCTTCATGATTTTCTACAAAGAGTCCAGCCATGACCCTGGACTCCTGAATGCTCCAGCAGTGTGCCCAAACATGTGCTCCCTCTCCAATGCCAGACATGTCCCTGCAGAGATCAAACTAAACAGGTTATGGCTGTATTCCTACCTGCACAGTTTAAATAAGAGGATATTCCTGCCCTTTGCCATCACTGGACCATTTTGAGCATGTTATGCTCCGCTAAGCAGTGCGCAAATCCACTAAGCTAAGTTGAACAGTGCTTAAAGAGATAATTGCTAAGCACTGCTTAACAGTGCACAAATCCACTTAGCTGAGCTACCTGCTGCTTAGCAGTCATGTCTAAATGAAGCTTAAACCTGGTAAGGATAGCTGAGCATTGCTGACCCTTGCTCAATTTTCATTTTAAAAAAACTATCATATAATGACTTCATTTGGTAGGTGTACATGATTTCCTTTACATGACATCCCTCTATGTGCTTTCATTATATTAGCAAGGGGTGTGACTATACTGTATGGGACACTTGTGTGTACGTGGGTGATTTCACATGCTAAATACACTCACACTTCCATTTTACACCAGCTACACTTCCCTGGTTAACAAAAAACAGTTACTACATAATTTAAGTTTTGAAAAATAATTTTAACACTGCTTTCCATATAAAAATAACTTGCCTGTCTTGCTACTCAAGCCATGAATGCCTGCATGTAAGGCCAGGACTCTAACCACTACACTATCTCGGTTTAGGAATTTCAGCTGTATATTTTTCTTTATCTCCTGTGGGATGTTTAAGCAATGCTAAGCCATAATGCTCACAGCTGCTTAGCTGCACTTAAACATTCCTTAACATGTAAAAAAAAATATTAAATTATTATTATATTATTATGCCATATAGTGAGTATTGTGGTTTTCTGACAAGTCATTGAGGACTGCAGTCAGGAAATAATGGCATATGTTTAACTTTCAGACTTCTATCCTTCAGAAATTCATGCTAATGCACATCCTGTTTTCTATCAACTTTCTAAGTTTGTAAGGGAAATATTTATGAAGTGTCCCTATTTTTAGGGCTTTGTCCTGCCATTATTTGTGCCTTTGTCCACATGGACTGCTGTCAGGGAATAATGGCATACATTTGATTTTAGACTTCTATCCTTCGGAAATTCATGCTAATGCGTATACTGTTTTCTATTACCTGTATAAGTTTGTGAGGGCAATATTTCAGTACTGTCCCTTTTTAGTGCTTTGTCCCCCCAATTATTTGTGCTTTTGTCCACATGGACTGTTGTCAGAGAATAATGGCATACATTTGACTTTCAGACTTCTATCCTTCAGAAATTCATGCTAATGCATGCCCTGTTTTCTATCATTTTCTAAGTTTGTGAGGGCAATATTTAAGAAGTGTCCCTATTTTTAGGGCTTTGTCTACCTATTATTTGTGCCTTTGTCTACATTTCCTGCTTTAACAGGTTGCAAGGTGTCATATGGCACTTTTACAATGCAGGGGGTGTGTCACAGTACCTGTCACACACACCCTGCATTGCTTTCCTGCTCCCCTATGTATTTCAGTGTCCATGGACACTGAAATATCATTTATTTCATTTCAGTGTCCATGGACACTGAAATACTGAAATAATATTAGAGAAATTCTCTAATATTATGCCGCATTTGTTTTAGAAAGTGCTATATAGCACTTTCTGAGTGCAGGGGTAGTGTTCATAGTCCATGCACTACTTAAACATGCCCCCTGCACTCGTTCCTGGTTCATGTCCATTTAGCCTTAACAGCATGCCTTCATGAATATGCAAGCCACGCTGCTGTGGCTACACAGACACGAACCACTGTGTGCCAGAATAGCATTATTCTTCCATGGAGTTTATTGAATCCAGGGGAGTGATAAATTCAACCAAATCAATAAACGCAGTACAGAAGTATTAAATAAAACTGAGATATCTAGCTAGAGTAATTGCAAAAAAATATATATGTTGGTTTTATAGGTCCACTGATGGTTTTAGAAGCAATCCAAGGTCTTGTTGTCACAGGTGCCCAAGCCAGGAACAAGGAAGCTCTCAATAAATGAGCAACAATGTATTAAATTTGTACAGCTTTCTATTTTATAATGACTACTAGAAAATTGTTTGAGATAATAAAATAGGTTCAGGCTGCTAGGTTGCAAGATATTTCCATGAAGGTACATTTGGATTGGGTAACATGGCTAAAGTGACAGTCAATTGCAGAGGCATACAGCTGTCATAAACCTATTGCATACACAGAGAAGCATGCAGTGCTATGTATACAGCTTCAACAACGAAGTGCATGGAGGCAAGGGAAGCATTGTCTTTTGTGCTTGGTGTACAGTATATGCTTATGTGATGACAACATATAGAAGTGCAATCACTGTGGAAGAAATTCTGCTTGCCAGTGTTGTCACACTTATGTTCCCGAATGTTTTTAGGCAATATTCCCTGGACTCTGTGAAGGGGATAATGGTCAACAGACTTACACAATACACACACACACACACACACACACACACACACACACACACACACACACACACACACACACAAACACACACATGCTTACTGTAAACTACATTTTCATTGTCAGTGAAATGTCCACTGTCCATCCTAATGTTGATGCCTGCCATGCTGCTTGCTATCTTTAAGCCTACTGGGGGCCATGAAATGTTTTATTTGTATTTGTTTTTTGAAACTACGGCCCCAGTGCTGCATGCTTCTCTTTGTCCAGAGTGAATTTGCAACAATCATGTTTCTGCATCTGAATTTCACTTCAGCCAAGCATATCCAACCAAATTACCAACAGGGAATTGTCTCAAAGCCTAGCAGCCTGTACATGAATAAAAGAACATTATAATGCAATTTAGGTTACAGATGATACTAATGCTCCATATAAGCATACAATTGTATGTTTCAGGTGTAAAAGCTTTATTTTTTTTAGTTTTAGACCACAAGCATGTCAAAATAAGGGAGGATAATTTTAAAAAGTTAAATTTGTTTTCAGTTTTAGATCACAAACCTATTAATGTGAGAGAAGGCAATTTTAGAAACAAGTTAAAAATTAGACAGACCAGCTGGTAGCTATGTTTGCTTGCAGATATGTTTCCTGGTTTAAATGGTAACATAAACATTAAAAGCTTTTTTTAGAATCCTGAAGACAAACAAGGAGATAAAAGTACTTTTGTAGGTTTTTTATATGACTTTTTGCAAAAAAATCACTATCATATATATTTTTTGTATTAATTTGGTCATGTGATTTTATTGTTTTACTATAAGAAGAGAATACAGCTGTGTTTTATTTCATTATGTTCAAGTCTTTGGAAAGTTTAGGTTGAAAGCTCTTAATATTAACGTTGGCTTTAATTTGATTGTTCTAGCTGTTGATTGGTTTTCCTTAATTTTACACCCTAGAGATGCTGTGGGGTGCTGTTTTGGCAACCACGTTAGGATATTATGCCGGATGACTGTTACCCAGTACAACTATCTTGTAATCAACTATACTGATTTTTCCTACAGTGTATCTGATGTACAATATACTGAATGCAACAATTTTCTGAGCATGGCTGAAGTTTTATCATTTCATGGTCTTTTAACAGTGTTGAAACTAAACACATAACATGAAAGGGACATAGCTCTGTAAAGAAGTGGCCTGTGGTCTAAAAGATGCCTTGCAAACAAAAATGAGGCTACATAATCCTAGCATATATACCCACTGATGAGTGCCTAGAATAATTTTTTTAACATTAAATCGTTATTTTATAATGCATAGTGTGTACCTGCTGAGGATTCCATCCCCTTTGACATGGATGTAAACTCACTCACAGAGTACAGCTCAGTCTGTTTTCCTTGTCAGCATCTACATGGTGTGTGGGTAGAATGCTTAGGTTTTGCAGTGAATATATTTATAGGATTGAGTTAGTAATAGCATCTTTTCTGCTTCACAATGCTCCACAACAGCAGCATCTACTGAGTTAAAAAAACAGAGGGCCTTCCTAAATGCTTATGCTTACATGAACAGTAAGTGCTTAAATTAGTGTCATTAGTTTCAAGTGAATAACTAAGGGAACAGCTCTTCCTCTTTATAAAAAGTGTTACTTGCATAGTCATTGTGAGTCTTAACCAGCTCTTGATTCCATAAACACTTAACTAGCAGATATTTGTAGAATGGTCTGGGATTTTCTTTTTACAGGTACTAACAGGCTTACAGTAAGCTCAGCTATCATTTGAGACTTTGAAGGGTATAAATTACAAGTATATCTTGTATGGACTGCATGCTGCAATTCACTTTCAATTTTTCTGGTCCCACAAAACTCCATACATTCTTCTGCCAGACATGGATCTTGAAGTCCTCCTTTGTGGCCTGGTGCAGCTCCAAACTGATTACACAGTCAGCTGTTTTTTTGTTTCTGTCATACCTATATGATTTGCAGAGTCTGATTCCTGGGCAGTCAGTTATGTTATCTTCCCATTCAGTACATGAAGTCAGTCCTGCAGCTTTTCCTGTAGAAGCAGGATACTTGTGCCGAGGCTCCTTGTTGCCTATTAAAATATCATTCCTTGTCAGCTTTGGCTGAGATGCATAAGCTTGCAGCATTGATATAGCTCTTCATGATCAGACTGACCTGATAATTAATACTTTCCATGTATAATCTGACTGCTCGAAATAATTGTTTTTTGATCAAATGTGTTGGCAAGATTTACTTTCTCCAAGATTATAAGTAGGCTGGTAAGCTACTATGGAGTGGTCAGACACATAATTTTTAGTATTGCAGTGAATAATATGAATGTAATTTTATTACCAAAAAGTATGAAGGTTGAAGGGGTTTACACATGATAGGGTAGTAAAGTGGTATAGCAGTTAGAGTTGCTGTCTCACAGTACATGGTTCTCTAACAAACTGGGGTGCATCCTGTGCGGAGTCTGCATATCCTACATGTGTCCAAGCAGGTTTTTGGCAACTGTTCCGATTTCCTCTCACATCATACAGATGTCCTAAAGTGTGAATTAATAATCTAATTGTCAATAGATATGCATGCCATGTGAGTGTGGTGTGTGTGTGTGTGTGTGTGTGTGTGTGTGGTGTGTGTGTGTGTGTGTGTGTGTGTGTGTGTGTGTGTGTGTGTGTGTGTGTGTGTGTGTGTGTGTGTGTGTGTGTGTGTTACATGTGCATGCACCCTGTGATGAGTTGGTGCCCCATATGGAATAAGCTTCTCTGGCTTGCACTTACTGTGTCCTCCACATAATTCTGCATTTAATTAACTTGGTAATCAGAGAATGAATGAATGAATGAATGAATAAATGAATGAACGAATGAATGAATGAATGAATGAATGAA
Source organism: Protopterus annectens (assembly GCF_019279795.1). Lineage (NCBI taxonomy): Eukaryota > Metazoa > Chordata > Ceratodontiformes > Protopteridae > Protopterus > Protopterus annectens. Next base: position 132,106,503 of record NC_056730.1, on the reverse strand, counting down.
TGAATGAATGAATGAATGCTGCCCGAAACAAAATTCACAGCATTTGGTGCTTGGGAACAAAATCCAGTCCTGCATGGTTAACAAAATGGTCTATCCCCCATACTGGGTGCGAAGATATTTAATTAGCTGTCTCTAAAATTGATCTAGTTCACCATTTCCATTATCAAGCATCTCATTATGGACTATTTAAGTGTTCACCATTTTCAACTGCTTTGCAAATCATCTCTATTCTATTCATTGAAGTAATATTATTTAACTAACTGGTTATTTGGTAGGTGGACTACCTGGCTAACCATTTTCAGCCACGACCAAGGGTCACTAGAGTACAAATAGGATAACAAGATTATTGTAGATGAAAAGCTACAGATATAGCCAGCTCTTGCGGTGTAGATGGAGAAGGCCCTGACTGGCACAGGAACCAGAATCATATTTGCAGTATAGGTGCTTGGCAGAGCTAGAAGAGAATGTTGAATAGGCCCATCCTAGTAAGCAGGGCAGGGCACAGTAGAACACATACAGCTATAATCTTTTGGAGGAAATGTGGCACCACTGTTTGCATCCTGGCGATATGCTTTTAATGCCCCTAGCCTATGCTTGGTGGTAGCCTTCATTAGGGAGTGTATAGGAGCATGTACTTGCATGATAAATGCATGATTTATGCATTATTTTCCTGTAGAGACACTGATAGCATCCAGCTGAGGCAAAACCATACAAACCATACAAATCTAGTCACCTAAATGATGACTCCCCTCTAACTGGCTTTCACCTCTTTTCTGTAACAGAGTAATTCCCCTAATATGGGTGAAAAGATGGCTTGAATTCCATTAGGGGAGGCTTGTTTTTTATCAGGCATAGAGACCCAAAACACCCAGAACACCCAGAGAACAAAAGAGTTAAAGACAACACCTAAACATTAAAATTAATAATAGAAATGTTGTTAGTAGATTTCTGTCCCAAAGACTTCGTGTGCTCTGGAACAGACCACCCATTCATGTCAAGCAAATCTCCTCATTAGCCCTCTTTAAGAAAAATCTCAACAACTGGATGGGAAGTAGGAAATTCACCCCAGGAATCACTTCTGTGGCTCTGCTAGACAGGGGCGCAGGAAAATAACTTTATTGGGTGGCAAAAGCCAGGGAACTTTTTTGGCTAGGCTTATATAGGCCCCAGCGCCAATAGCCTAGTACCTACCTATGAACCTATGAACCTATAACAATAATATATAATCCATGACATGCAATACAAAAGAAATTCCCTGTGAATTTATTAATGCTTACATTAAGGGCTGGATTCACGAAAGCTTGCATGGACTCTAAGAGTAGAGTAAGACTCCAGAAAGCCAACATGTCCACCAAGCGATCCAGGAACAGCCGGCAGGGGCGTGCAACTGAGCTCTCTAAACTAGTCCTACATGGACAGGGCTGGGATATGCAAATTACCTCAATTGCAGGCAAAAGCCATGCAAATGAGGTAAATTTGCGATCCAGGAAACCTGAACCTGTCCAAGGAGTAGTGTTATCTGCAGAAATGTACTCAGTTGATAACTGAGTACGGTTCTGCAAATAGCAAAACTGAGCCATGTAAGCTGTAAAAAAAGCATGCATTCACAGGAGGAAGCATGCCAATGGCCAAAAATATGGCCATTGACAATGGGAAGTGATGCAAATTAAAAATAAAATAACTTTTTTTTAAATCCCGATTTCCGGGGTTTAACCATAGCGCAGCGCCGCAGAAACGCTCTGTGCCCTAAAAAGCAGAAAATTAATAATTAAGATCCACAAATGAGGATTTCATAGCTAAAATGAATTTACAATGCAAGGGAATGGCAGGCTGAAGACAATATGGCCACCGAGTAGAGGTTGCTAAGGGGGGAAGCTCAGCCTAAGAGATGTAACTAAGCATTAGTAGGCAATCCTATGCAAATGAGAGTTATGATAGTGAATCGCAACTTCACATAGCAAATGAGCACAGTCAGTGGAGTGTAGGAGTAGAATAAGGGGAGTAACAGAGTAGAAGATAGGTGACTTCACGAGGGGGGTATGTATGAAAGGAGTGCAGCTCATTGGAGCAGAGCGACATGTGTCAGCTTACATTTACATAATAGTGAAAGATGTGCGTCAACAGGTAGGCCAGGTAAAGTCAAGAAATCAAAGGTGCATGCTGTGGATAACCCCAAAGTTTCTTGCTGAGCGTGGATGCATGCGTGTGCGCACCAGTAAACCCGAGTAAGACAGTGTGTGCGTGTGTAAGCGTGTGTGCGCGTGTAGGCTTGAGTAAGCATATGTAAGGCTGTGTAAACAGTTGTAAGCATGTTTGCATCGGTGTGCGCATGTGTTAACAGGAATAAGCAAGTTGTAGTCCGTGTAAGCATGTGTGTGCACGTGTGAGCTGGTGTGCGCGTGTTTGCGCTTGTTTGCGCGGCGCTGCCCCCTGAGGAAACAGAAAGGGAAAAGGAAGCACAACCAAAAGTAGGAAGTTAACCAGGGAGTACTAACAGAGCTAGCAGGTGAAAAAAAATCTGAATCAGACAATTACACAGGCATTACACTAGCCCAGCCAAGCACTCAAAACCCATCCAAACACATTCCAGTATGTATTTCTCAGACACACTGCAACACTGCAGTAAGCTAATAGAAGTGAAAACTGAAAAAGCTTCACTGAGACAAAAAAATGTTAGGGGCTGCCATTGCTGTCATAAGGCGACATATGCAACATGCTGAGGGTGGTGACAATGCAAATGCTGCTGAGCAACCCACAGTGAGGAGACGGAGAAGAGTGTACAGGCCTTGGGTAACCTACCAGGGGCTACATGAGCTGGAGATAGTGAAGCGCTATAGAGTGGACAGATACCTCATGCAGCAAATTGTTGAGCTGTGCAGGCCATGCCTCACACTCAGAACCAACAGAGGGGAACCCATCCCAGTGGAAACCAAGGTATGTGGTGGCCTAAGAATATTAGCAACAGGTACCTTTCAGAGACCAACTGGCGATATGATGGGGATTTCACAGGCATCAGCATTTAGGGTACTGCACCCATTCCTGAATGCCATGGCAGCACATGTCGGTGATCATGTATATTTCCCCAATTCCCTGAGGTATTGGGCAGCAATATGCATCTCTTCCAGCAAATAGCGGAATACCCTGAGGTAGTGGGTGCAATAGACTGCACGCACATTCGCATCAAAGCACCAGCCGGTGAGTGGGGTAGGGTCTACTATAACTGCAAGGGTTACCCCTCCATCAACTGCCAGGTCGTGTGTGATGCCCAGGGCATAATAATGAATGTGTGTGCTGGCTGCCCTGGAAGCTACCATGACTCCCATATCTGGCATCTGACACAGCTGTACCAGACATTTGCCAATGAGGACATCCCTCATGGTCACCTAGTGGGGGATGCTGGATATGCACTCGAGCCGTGGCTGATGACACCCATCAGAAATGCACACACAGGAACACCATAATGAGGCACATGCACAAACACAAAATGTAATCGAGCATGTGTTTGGGCTGCTCAAGTCATGGTTCACAATGGTTCATGGTTCAGCCTGGACACATCTGGTGGAGCCTTGCAGTACTCAACAACTACATGTACCCAAATAGTCATGGTATGTTCTATGCTACACAATATGATCCTGTGAAAACAGCTGCAGCAGGAGCAGCATAGGGCCAGGCACAACAGCCCCCCACCATTGTCAAGGCCATCACAGGCAGAGCATGACTCGGAGGAGGAACAACCTGAGCCTGCACCAGTAGGCAGAAGGAGGCATGCCCGGTATGCTTTGGCCTTGGCAAAGAGGCAACGCATAGCATATACACTGGCTCAGTAGGAACCCTGGAAATGATACCTCTCTCTGACTCGCACATATAGTAAAAACGATGCCTAACTTGACACTACCTGTTAACAAACATGTATAGGGAGTGTAAAATGCGCACCCGACATAGGCAGCCCTGCAGCACCACCTGAGGCATGTTTGCTATGTGTTAAACAATATAAAGCACTGCTAAATAGCTCTCACCACTATTTAGTATATGTGAACAAAATTGCACACACTAAGTAGCACAGCTACAGGCAATGTTCAGCAATATTGTGCACTGTCCAGCAATGTTGGGCAACATTGAGCAATGTTGAGCAAGTCTGGTCAAATGTGGGTATAGTTCATCAAAAGCAGGTTAACAAGTTCATATTTGCTTCACTTTTCTTGAAGCAGTCTGTTCTGCCATGTATGAAAATATAAAGCAGTGACAGCCCTCAAACCCAGGATACAGTGCACTATAGTCAGAGTACAGAACCACTAAACCATGACAGTATGCCAATGGTCAGCTTGCATGAAAAAATGTTGATAAGTCAATGCTAAGTATCTAAAGGAAACCTTGCATGCATAGCATAATCCCTGTCGAGTCAAGACACAAAGGTGAGGCCTGCAGTAATAATAGAACCTGATATTCAACACACATATAGTATAAATGTTAATATTGGTAATGTTCACACACATCAACAAACGTAGTGGACCTCAGACAGCAACATACTGCAAGGTCACACTGGGCATGCTCACACACTTGAAACTATGAGACAAATATCAGGCAACAAAACACTGAAAGTTTGAACTGGGCATGCTCACACACTTCAAGTTTGAGTACAGCAGTGGGCCACACATATCCCACAGTTGCAAGTGTCAACCCAGGAACCTCACACTATTCACCAATCCACTATGTGCACACAGTGATATGACAACAGTAGTATAAAATAGTGAAATACTGTCACAATTCAATATGTTACACAGAAACCTAGGTTGTTCATAGGAAGTGGTAAAGAAAAGAAGAAACAAAACCTGCAATCAGTACCATCACTGAACAATGTGCATCCTGAACATTAGCATAGGTTCAGAGGTTGACACTAGGCTATCTGCCCTAGGGTATGTAGAAGCCTAGCCACAGTGTGTTTGTAGTTTGCAATCATGCTAGATCAGTAGACTGTGCCTGTCAATAGTAGGTCACACAAGATATCTCACATATGTTCATTTCATTCTGCCTCTGTCTATCAAGGACTCATAACATATCCCAGGGCTAAACATACAATCACCCGTCCACCTCTGAAGATGTCACCTATAGGTGTTCAGTGTGGGTCTGTGCATATGTGGTACTGTGATCACATTCCCGAGTGAGTGGAGCCTCTGTGATGGTAATATGTCCCTCCAGCATGTCATATTAACATCATTGCTCATGTACCTATCCCTGGAGCATGTAGCTGTAAGGGACTTTGATATCCTCACATGGAGCCTGTCCATCAATGCTGTGATGGACATGGCATCAAAGAAAAGGCACAGACTGCATCCAAGTAGGCAGTAAGCAACTGAGGAGAGCTGGGGTCGCCATAGCCAAACTGTGCATACCATCTGTGTGCGTCCCTAGATCCACTTGGTATGTAAATCTGTGTACATTCCAGTTGCTGCAGGTGTTGGGTAAGGTACATCCAAAATGGGCCACTGTATCCAAGCATGTGTCAGATAACTACAGGGTCACAATGACCCCACCTGATCTGGATGTAAAACTATATGGGATAAGGTTGCCTAAATAGAAAGTGTGTCCAACAACATTGGCAACGTGAATGTCAAAGGCAAGAGTACTAATTATTCATGTCCCCAAAACACAAACCACACACACTGTACGTAATGTATCATCACCTATGTGGTAATGTGTGTGCACAATGTTACTACCAAAGGTGATGACTATGCATCTAAAGTAAGGTAGCTGCAGGCCATGGCTCTGGCACCAGTCAGACATCTCTGTGAGACTCTTTCTGAGGATGCCTGTGCCAGCTGTGGAGTCGAATATGGCACACAGTTTGCAGTCATCTGCAAACATGGTCATCCATATTCCTCCTGTGTTAGACAGTATTTATCAGAAATATATACAGAACAAGAGAGGTCCCAGGACTGAGCCCTGTGGGATGCCATGTGTAACTGGTGTATAGTCAGACATGGCACCTGCAATACTAACCATGTGTGTGCTATCCATGATCCAGTTAGCAATTCAGATTGTGACATATGTGTAGATATTGAACCCGGTGATCTAATGTGTAAAGGCCAAGTGAGGTATTGTGTAGAAGTGGTGTGCGAGCTCCAGGTAGGCTGTGTGGACAACCCTGTGTATGTCTATGGACCAGTTAACTGTTTAAAGACATCAAACATCTGCTAGAGGCAAGATATACCCACAACAACACCAAATTGTGTAGGATCCAGTGTCTGTAGGTTCACAATATGTATGTGTATGTGTTACATGATGATACACTCCATAGCATAGCAGACCAGGATAGTTAGGCATATATTGTGATAATGTCCAGGGTCCCTTGTGGCACCAGCACTGTGTAGTGGGTACACCATAGCTGTACACCATTCCATGGGTACACATCCTGTAGTAACTGTGATATTGAACAGTGACATAATGTGAGTGTGAAGTTTGTCATGAATCTCGTGTATGCCACAGTCTGGGACACTATCTGGTCCCACTGATGCTGTGTTGTCTGTTATGGAGAGGGCAGCACACACATGTTCATCTGTGATGTCAGGGAGGCTACACCCTGTTGTGATGGACATGTGCACTGCAGGGGGGATGGTGGGGAAACATTCCCACTGAACCTGTTGTCCATAATGTTTGCAATGTCAGTGGGTTCACTGTAGCATTTGTAATTATGCAGTAACTCACAGCATATCTGTAAGTTCCCACCCAGGTCCCTGACATAACTAAATAAGTCCTTGTGATTGTCTACAGTGTCTGTTGCAAGTGTCTGTTAGAAGTGGGCCTTAGATGAATCAACAACTGATCATAGTTATACCGTAGTACTGATCAGAGATGCCTTCCAGATTGTGATTGTACTCTATAATGTAGTAGCCTCCTCCTGTCCATGTACAGCTCAGTAATGGCCATGGTCCAGTAGACAGGTCCCCTGCCTTTGGAGGAGTGAGTCTTCTAGTTATCTGGGATAGCATGATCCATGAATTCCAGTATTTGCCCATAGAATGTGCTTGTAAAGTATGTAGTTGTCTGAGCCGTAATTAACACTGTCCCAGGGTCATTGAGGGATACCACCTCAGTTTGTCCAAGTGTGATGTTTGCTCATGAGAAGTATGTCACTGAGATCACATAGGATGTGTGTGTGTATGGGATATGTCTGTCTAGTGAGATGAATGTATGTTCCGACCTTAACAATTACAGGTATACCTCTGTTGTGGAACATAGAGTCCCCATGTGTGTGATGATCAGGTACCACATGTATAACCCCCTGTGGGTGTGGTGACCAGGTCTGCCCTAGCATTTGAGTGTAACAATCTTAGCAACTGTTGTGCAAGCGTGTCACTGTTTGAGTAGTATACACAGTCAATGTTTGTGTATTTGAAGTCACACAATATAATGGTGTTTGGTGAGACCTTCACATTCCCCAATGTTCCCAGGAATAACAACTGTTGTGCCCATGTTTGGAAGTGTGGTCTGTAACAGTCTACACACTGAAATGCAGTTTTGACCACTCTCAGTTGCACATGTATGTTCCCCAATGCTTTGTGTACTGCTACCAACCTGGAGGTGTGTGTATGAATTATGTATATGGAATCCCCCCTATTGTTGTTGTCCAGTCCGAGTCCTGTGTCTGAAAACCATGGTATGATGTAAAACATGTTAGTGCTGCTGTGCTTTTGTGAGCCTGAATCAGGTGTTTGTTATTGCACATATATCGACAGATTCCATACTGATGTGAGTCCTAAGTGCATGCATTCTGAGGGTTAGACATCAGTTGTTGAGCATCATCACTCTCTGTTTCCTGTACACTGTAACGTCTATGGCTGTGGTTATGTCTTCTGACCCTTGCTTCAAACAGCCACTATGTGTGTGTCAACAGCCTAAGGCAGTCTGTGAAAGCCTAGGGGTGACAGCTGCATGGCGTCCATAGTGAATGTACATGGCATGTTGAGCATGTAATCCCAGGCTGACAGACACTGGATCCCCTGTGAATGACAACAATATGTTAGGCAACTGTTAAAACTGATCATGTCATCTATATACTGTGACATAGTACTTGTTGAGGGTATGATGCTACACAAGGTCAGGGTCATACTGTCCTGGTCTACATGATCAGAGAGACCCTCTATGTCTCTTGTCATGTAGTCCAGGGAGGAATGTCTGAGGGTCTACACACCGGAATGCTCACTGATGGAGCCATATTTGTACTTGCAGTGGACTGATAACAGTGCATGTGTCATGTGGCATATCCTGGCACCCGACACACAGTACAAAGTGGCCTTCACCTTTTTCAGCTTGGTGAGTGGGATGTCAGTGTGACTGACAATTACACTCACTTAATACAATTGTATGAGGTGTGTTGTGTAGGCCTAAGGGCAGTGACTGTGTGGCACAATGACTTTGTGAACTATGTGATGATATGTGTGTATGGTTGTGTGTTAGCAGTTGTTTGTGTGTCTGCTTTGGATGTCTCAGCTGCTTAGGCAGAGTAAATTTAGATGCTCCAACTATGTCATTGTGTGTCAATGTATATGGTTTGCTGTTGCCATCGGTGCATGTGTGACTGTATTTGTGGTGTGTGTGGTTACCTTCACCACCCGACAGACTGTGCCAGTCATGGCTTGGGAGAGCTCAGCCGCCTGTCCATCTATACAGTTGCACCTCTCACAGATATTTGAGTTTGTTGGTAGGAGGACAGTGTTACCTGCATACATAAGGTAGTTGTAACAATGCGTCAGAATTCCAATATGCACCAGCTGAACTGGAGAGTACACACAAAACCGACCTTTGGACATGCCAGGATATGATGATGACATACACTGGCAATTGATCACAAAGGATCAGTAGTGTGTCAAGTGTGTAAAAGAGTATAACAGGGTTTTAGTGTTCAGGTTTGTTGTTGCTGTGGAAAGATAATCTGCAAAGGAGTACAGACAGAAACATTACACTTCCTTTAGCTAGGTCAGAAATATTGATGTACATTCATATATGTCCTGAGTCAGCATCCTGTCAGACAGGCCCATGCATACATACCCACCTCCCAGTGACAAAAGGCCCTAACATCATACCAAGAGATATCACATGTAGAATGTGTAAACTGGTCCCCACAATGCCAAATGAATCCCATCACATGGATAACAATGTTTCCCCATATGTGTCATAAGTGAACGAAAGGACAAACAGACACTGCACCTGAACAGTCTGTTGAGCCTCACACTCTCTACAGGATCTTACACTGTTGAATGTGTTACAGCAACATGTGGCATGCCCCACAAGTGTTAGTGAACAACACACCATGGGAACTATATTCCTATAAGCCTACGAAGTCCATGGAGTCCATCATGATTGCAGTCAGGAACAGAGATATTGTAAACCGACAAACACACAATACAAATGTCTGTGGTATGTTAATGAGCACATCATGTTCCCCAAACCTGCTACATATCTTGCAAGGCAGCCACCCAGGACAAACATCACTGACAGGAGCAACACAGGTCCAACATAGACCTTGAATAGCCCTTTACCAACATCACAGACACATGTGGTATCCACAAAGCCTACAATCCGTGCATGAATATGTATTGTCATATGAAGGAATGGTAATATGTCCACAGATAGATCACACCAGGTATGAATTGTGTATACCTGTTCAAGATGTTAACACCTGCTGACCCACAAGGTTCATTCATGGGATTGCATAACACTAGGTGCACACACATAGCCATGTCCAGTCTGATGTCAGCAACCTGCAAACATAGCATGTGAATAGAGACCACACAGTAAAGCATGTAGCATGTCATGTTAATGTGTATCTCCCTAGTATCATAACCTAATTAGGTAGGTGTTTGAATCCTTCAATGGCTGAGTGTATGGATGTGTGTGTGTGTGTGAGATTGGCTTTGAGAGGAATGGCCTTTTTTGAGACTGTGGAAACACATTAGGAGTGGTGAATACCTCTTTGCCAAGTGTGATGATGTCAGCATCCTACAAATAGAGCTTTTGAAATGAATGCACCCAATAAAGCAAATAGCGCGTTGTGTTAATGCATATCTCACTAGTGTCATAATATAGTCCGGTAGGGGTTTGAGTCCTGCAAACACTGTGTGTGTGTGGGGGTGTGTGCTTTCCTTTGAGAGGAGTAGCCTTTTTGGAGACTGTGGAAACACATTTTAAAAGAGGTACATCCCTTTTTGGAAAGTCTGTTGATGTCAGCATCCTACAAATATTCAAGGAGAACAGAAACCACCCAGTAATGCATATAGAGTGCCATGTTAATGCGTATCTCTCCAGTAACATAACATAGTTAGGTAGGGATTTGAATCCTGTGAATGTGTGTGTGTGAGACTGCCTTTGAGAGGAGTGGCCTTTTTGGAGACTGTGGAAATACATTAGGAGTGGTGAATCCTTCTTTGCCAAGTGTGATGAAATCAGCATCCTACAAATTGAGCTTTGGAAAAGAGTGCTCCTACTAAAGCAAATAGCATGGCGTGTTAATGCATATCTCACTAGTGTCATAATATAGGGAGGAAGGGGTTTGAGTCCTGCAAACACCAAGTGTGTGTGTGTGGGGAGGGGGGGGGGGTGTATGTGTGTGATTTCCTTTGATAGGAGGAGACTGTGGAAACACATTTTAAAAGAGGTACATCTCTCTTTGGAAAGTCTGATGATGTCAGCATCCTACAAATATTAAAGGAGAACAGAAACTACCCAGTAATGTATATAGTGTGCCGTGTTAATGCGTATCTCTCCAGTAGCATAACTTAGTTAGGTAAGAGTTTAAATGCTGAGTGTGAATGTGTGTGTGTGAGACTGCCTTTGAGAGGAGTGGCCTTTCTGGAGACTGTGGAAATACATTAGGAGTGGTGAATCCCTCTTTACCAAGTGTGATGATGTCAGCATCCTACAAATAGAGCTTTGGAAAAGAATGCTCCCAGTAAAGCAAACAGCACATCGTGTTAATGCGTATCTCGCTAGTGTCATCATATCGTCAGGTAGAGGTATGAGTCCTGCAAATGCTAAGTGTATGTTTGTGGGGGGTGTGTATGTGGGTGATTTCCTTTGAGAGGAGGAGACTGTGGAAACACATTTTAAAAGAGGTACATCCCTCTTTGGAAAGTCTAATGATGTCAGCATCCTACAAATATTCAAGGAGAACAAAAAAACACCCAGTAATGCATATAACGTGCAGTGTTAATGCGCATCTCTCTAATAGCATAACATAGCTAGGTAGGGGTTTGAATCCTGTGAATGTGTGTGTGTGAGACTGCCTTTGAGAGGAGTGGCCTTTTTGGAGACTATGGAAATACATTAGGAGTGGTGAATCCCTCTTTGCCAAGTGTGATGATGTCAGCATCCTACAAATAGAGCTTTTGAAAAAAATGTTCCCAGTAAAGCAAATAGCGTGTCATGTTAATGCGTATCTCACTAGTGTCATAACATAGTCGGGTAGGGCCTTGAGTCCTGCAAACGCTGAGTGTGTGTGTGCCACAGGTGGTCAATGCAGTGTGGGTTTTGCTTTTACTACGGTATAACATATGTTTCAAACAGTATGTGCATTGCACACATCGGGTATCTGCGTATCAAATAGATTTATGTACATGTGACCTCAATCAGTACATAGGTGTGAAGCCTGCATACTACATGAATACATTTGTAACCTTCGACAGATTGTGCTGCTGCTTCTCAGATCATAGGCCACATATGTATGTCTGCGTCAAGACCGGCCAATGTAGTGACCCATGGCCAAGGACATCACTGCCACACACATCCATGACACGTACTATAGAGTACTGTGAGTGAGGGTAATTGCTGGGATATATGTCAGACATGTTCATACACAACAACGACTGGCAATAATGGACAGTCATGATAGGTGTGCACCAGTCCTATGGATATGCATGCAGGCCCCTAATGTGTTATGTGAAACACCGAGGGACCCCACAATACCTATGGATATGTGGATACCAAGAGACAGATTACATAACACGTGTCTGTCTGTACACATTGGTACCCAACATACGTGTTCAGGTCTACCACCTATGTGGTACTGTCGGGATAGTATGTATAGTAAATGTGGATGACCATGCCATAGATGGCGTACTGCTATACAGAATGTATTGGACAACAGGTATCTGTCTGTATGATACCCTTGTGTAGGATATGTGTCCCATCCGGGGAATGCAGTGTAGGGCAATGCATGCATTACCAGATATGGATGTACATATCCATAGTATGTTTGCATGTACCAAAGAGGTCTTTATGCCACACAGGTGTGGTCCCAGGAACGTGTGGTGGTCAATACCACTGGTTACTGTTATAGTATAGTACTGGAAGGTTCCAACTGTTACTGAGTTCCCTACAACTGTGAGTCATTGTCAGGACATCATCTAATGATTGGTTATAGTCATGCTGTTGAGGAGGTGTATGCTGCCAGACTGCAAATCATTGACAGATATCAATGGTATCACCCACAGCATAGTGCCAACCCATGTCATATACACACATGTGTACCCATGTTAGTACATATCTGTAGTAGAATGCATACTGGCCATCGAAAGATACCATGAGATGTTAACAATGTGTAGAACAGGGTATGTCGCACTTCCCACGTGTCCACTATGCACGTACATGCAGACAGTGCGCACACACCATGTTCACAGATGTACACCTGCTAATTTGTAATGCACACATCACACATGTACTGTCCACTCACTAACACATGCTGTCAACACTGTACACTTCATCCAAGTGGCACATGGGTGGACAATACATACTCAGACCTAACACTGGTGTAAACAATGCTACAATGGCTATCAGAGCTGTGATGTATAATGCCTGCTCAGATATACCTACAAGGATATCAGTACGCCTTCCTGTTTGCAACTTGCTACTATTCCTACACTGCTATGATGTCGCCCTGTGCATCAGAACCATGTTAGCCTATTCATGCATCAATGTGACAGATGACAGGAGATGGCACAGGTGTCATCATATGCACAGGGTGTGTTGTAGGTTTGCCAGAGCCCGACATTGACCCAACCAATCAGCATGTCTGTGTGTGTGTGTGTGTGTGTGTGTGTGTGTGTGTGTGTGTGTGTGTGTGTGTGTGTGTGTATGTGTGTGTGTGAGGGACAACAGTATTGCGTGGGCCAATGTTGATGTAATGTGTGTGTGTGTGTGTGTGTGTGTGTGTGTGTGTGTGTGTGTGTGTATGTGTGAGCCCTGGTTGTATGGTAAATGTGTGTGAGTCTGCATGCACATGGCTGCCATATACAGGCGGTTGTGGGACAGCCACAGACTGTACCTGCTAGGCCATACAGATCACTGTCTCCGGCCACAGACACCGTACCTGTGCCTAGCAGGGGTGCTATGGGCAGTATCAGATACCAACCCTGACTGGGTGCTATCATCAGAGGCAGAGGTATGATGACTGGACCCATGTCCCTGCTGGGACTGGCCAGAACCACGTGCACGTGGTCTAGTAGGATGGTCAATGGATAGGCCAGCCCCAGCATTGCTGGGGCTGGTACTGCCACTAAGGGAGAGGCTGTGATCTGTAGTCCATCTGCAATGAATGCCAGCTGATGCTGTTGCTAGCATGTGTCCGCATCGGCCTCTTATCCTTCCCGCACGGTCCTGGCTCATGGCTAACACATTGTGGAGGACATCTCATGTCTCCCTCCAACAGCTATCAATGACCTCGGTGTAATTCCAGATGGCACCAGCAAGGTCACGGATGCTGTCATTGATAGCAGTGTAATGGGCCCTCTGCATCCTTAGTCCCTGTCGGGTGTACCGTTCCATACGTGCCTGTGCATGCATTACAGCCCAGAACATACTGGAGGTTGTAATACCTCTGGGGGCACGTCTGACAGGGGCAGTATGACCTGTGGTGCTCCCCCGAGAACCCCTGGACATCCGCCTATGTGGTACCATTCCGGTAATCCGGCTATGGCTGCTGTGAGGGGATGCACGTGCCATAGGTACCACACTCTCCTGGTCAATGCCAACTGTATGCTGTCTCTCAGCTACAGCCATTGGTGACGAGGGATGTATTGGCAGTATGAGTGTGCGCATAGATTGGGTTGACCACTGTGTACTGTCGATTGGTGGACCAACGACAGACTCTGTCAGGCCTTCCTGTGCCACAATACATGTTTCATCATCTCCACTTTTAGCGATGGTGACATCAGGTTCCCTGCTACACTCAGCCACGCCTAACACAGCACCTGTGGAAGGAAGACAGAAAACGCACTTTACAATCTCTACATGATGTTAGCACACATGCACACATGAACACATGAACACATGAACACATGCACACATGCACACATGCACACATGCACACATGAACACATGCACACATGAACACATGCACACATGCACAGAAATACACTGCTCACCACAGCACATACATACACACACACACACACACACACACACACACACACACACACACACACACACACACACACACACACCAGCAATCCAACACATACACAATAGTGGGTGATGGTGGGTGACAGTATCTCAAGGCAAACAGTCACCACACACGTGTCAGCAGGCAGACCATATGTTGCTCAACACCATGCAGTGCAAGTGTAGACAGCCAATTCTAATGACATTATACATGGTTTTGATGCATGTGTGTAGTTGTGCAGTGATTGGCTACACCCTGGAACACAATGTGTACATGGACACTACATTGCTGTAGCAAGTATTATCTGCTCTGCAATGTCATTTTCACCATCACTCAATGATATACATACCATGGCTACATGTGCCATCTGTGTGACACATAGATTGACATGTGTGATGACAGTGTCTGTGTCCATATCACATAATAGTGGGCACAGGTGTAGCAAATGCATGCAATGTACAGACATGGGATGAGTGGTGCATGTAGACATGAAGGAATCCCAATGCACGACATGGACATTGCACAGTGGTTATGGTGCGTGTGGGACATATTGCAGATATGTTGTTGCCAGCCATGACATGGCATGCTACACGACTGCAACATTAAACATCACACATACCCAATGTGTGTCATGTGACCTATACACCCAATAGCATTCCAGGACATATATGTAAATATTTGTACAGATGGTGGCTGTTGTGCAAAATGTGTATACTAGCATATGAAAGCACACACAGCATGCTATGCATGGTGTGTATAGGTGCATATGTTTGCACACACAGAACAAAGAGGTGCAAGGCAAAGACAGCTATGTGTAGTACTGTGGTCACTGTAACTGGATGGGGTGTAGTAACAAGTGCCATCATCATCATCATGCATCTTGTGGTCACTAACGGCTACTACTGTGTGACAGACCACCGCCTAGCTTGCTGTACCTGAACTGCAATGCCGTGGATACGTTCACTATTACACATCCGCTTTTTACATGGGTGTATGAGGTGACCAGTAGGGAGCATTGCCTAACATGACTGTGTTATGTGTTGAAGACATGATAGGCCTCTACCCCTGAGGTACGTCATGTGTGTGTGGATGACATGTGGGATACTGATGTGTGACCTTACAGTGGGTGTGTGGTTATGCCATATGTAGCATGACTTTGTGTACTGCATGTGATAAATGTCTTATGTTGTGTACAGGTGTTGCAACTATGCCTATCCAATGTGCAGTAGGGGGTTGCCACAACTGTGTGTCATGCTCTGTGTATTGCATGCTATTGAGGAAGCTACTGACATTACTGAGCTGTGCAATGTCTCACAGCAAACATGCATGGCATGCATTATGCGTAGGTATGTTACGTGTACATGGCCTACACCACACCTATGACATGCATATTTCATTACCAACATTGCAGGTATAACACACTTACCAGCATGGATCGGCTGCCCTGCCGTCACACCAGAGGGACCTACAAGAATATGAGAGGGTTCGTCAGTGGCCACAACTGTGGCATTGCTACAGTGGGTATGCTAAACTGCAGTACAACAACAGTCAACAGTCACAGGTGTAGGGATATTATACAAACTATCTGTATTGCACAACGGTAGGCAGCGGAACTGCTAAACACACAGTACACATCTCACATACACATAATCTAACAATACAGTTAACTGTAGTCTACAGATAGGGCATATTACCTGCTTGCTCCAGGTGGATGTGCTGGGTGTCTCCGGCCTCCATTACAACACATGTCAGAGGTTGTTGTAGCTGTTGTCCAGGAGCCACCATTCTAAGGAGCAGCTCCTCCACTCTGGTGAGGGGGGGATGTATGGCTACCCCACCACCTGTGGCAAGCTGCTGTCTTTGGATATCAGATGCACACCGCAGGACTTGTCTATTTAAATCACTGCAGTGATGGCATACCTGCTCATATGTTCGGTTATGCATGCCTGTGTCATTTACCTGACTAACAAGCTCCTGCCACAGTGCAGTCCACTCCTGCTGGTGCTGGCTGGTTCTGGAGAACAGCATGGTGTACTGCTGCAAAAGGCTGTTGACTATCACCTCTTCCTCTTCTGCAGTGTAAGCTGGATTACATTGGTGGGCCATCTGGCTGAAAAAGATATGAACAATATGTGTGAGAGTGTCCTGCAGCACACTTTACACCTTTACCCACAGATATCAGTTTACTGACATATATACCATCCTATTGTCTGTCAGTGGTTACACACATTCAATAACACTTACTGGTTCTCAGGCCACAACTAACTAACACTGCCTGGCAGACTCTATATATCACACCACTATACAACAGTACCCGACACACTGTTTGTGACACATTGCACAACCTCAAGACAGGGGTGTATATCACACCAATGCACAAACAGAGGTGTCATCGATTGCAATGGATGTAAAGTACAGGTACAGTAGTACCAATCAAATACCCTAGTCATTGATGCCATAGCCCTGCCTAACAGATATGTCCAGTTGTTACTATAAGTGGCATACTGCTGTAACAGACTATAGATGTTGCTGGATACACACGTCAACCCTGTAACATACATATGATTGCAGCCATTGTGCAGGCATAATCACACACACATCAGGCAAACATACAACACACCACTGTATGCCAACACAGATGAGCATTACCTGTGTACCATACGGTGCTGTTTACCACTACCTACACACGCTTATGCCTGCAGTCTGTCCTCTTTGCAGACTACAGGAAACACACATGATAATGTTTCTAAGCAATGTGAATGCATACCATACTGTGCTGTTTAGCCCTACAGCTTCAGGTAGTACTACAGTTCATACTGGTGATGGATTCACCTGCAGTACCACTCACTAAGCATACATGTATTGCTTTAGCCTACAGTGAGACACCACATTCATCAACGGAGAACTAAGTCACATCATATGCCGTGCTACTATGTCTGCCTAACAGTACATTACACATCAGTTGCTGTCCTCACAGCTAGGTTAGGCACTACCATGTCAGATACAACATCACACTAAGCTATCACACCTTTACAGACTTTGCACACATTCAGCATTACACTCATTCAACCTCACATAGCAGCTATTGCATTAAGTACATGTGTGAGTGCATAGTGTTATAGGCAGGTGATATGCTATTGGCCCTAGGGCCTACGGCAGCCTAGCCATATGCTACCCTGGCCTTTGACACACATGTACTTTGATTTCACTTACCCCTGCCAACCTGAACCACAGAGGTGTTTCCTATGATGTATTAACAATCTCCCACACAATCATCAGGGGTATTTATAACAACTGCTAAGGAGGAGCCTTGTTTGTTATTGCTATGTGGTCTATTCCAGTGTATGGCATATGTCTGAGATGGGAACCTATCCCTCCAGCATGTGCTGTTTAGTGAGCTGACAAGGTTTAGGACCCTAGAGCATGTAACCCCGAGGGGTTGTGATATGCTGACATGGTGGTTGTCACCCAGTTATGGGTGTGATATACCTCTGTATGTCTGGCAGAGGTCACCTCTGTGTGGCCAGTATGCAATACAGTGTAGTTGTGGCTTTGTGAGTCAGTCTGCATAGGGCATCTGTTTGTGGACAGTATTACCCTTTGGGAGGTCTGTCTGTGGCCTGTTCACCTGGTGTGGTCATCATGTGAAGTACATACCACACAGGGCATTGTGATGAGTAGAGGGGAACCCTACCCTATACTTCCATAGATGACACACCTGTTGTCATGACAAATACCACACAGACAGATTACAGGTGTAGTGTGGCACTGTCTTCATCACAGTGGAGGCTACTGTCCACCTGTGTCCCATGTTCCCTTATCACACCTTCACTGTTAGGTAGATCTCTGCCTATGTGTTAGTTAATGGGTACACTGTTTTGGGAAGGTGTAATGGCACTGCAGTATCAACACTTGTCTACAGTCGATGCCTTGTTCACCACACACCTGTTGCGGTACATATGACCCTGTGTCTCTGTGTCTCTCTCTCTCTCTCTCACTCTCACTCCATATGTATATATATATATCTATATCTATATCTATATCTATCTATCTATATATATATATATATATATATATATATATATATATATATATATATATTTATATATATATATATATATATATATATACATTATATATATGCATATCTATACACATACATGTACACATCCATTGCTGTACACATGGATGTACATATAGGCACATGTACAGTCCACCTTTCATGGTGGGGATCTCACTTTTGTGACAGTTGTGGGATGTACAGGTATGTGATTACATTGCACAGTGTTTTGCAGAATGCATGTGGGTGTCCTCAGCCCGTGTAGCATTAGCAGGCCTCACTGTCTGTAACACATCAGATCTGACAAATCTGTCCCACAGCATTTAACCACCACATGACATATATCAACACTACCATAACTGGCCTTAGGCATAGGCCTACAGGGCAGCCACCTAGGGCGCTGCTCTAGCAGGGGTGCTTTTCCACTATTTAGGTAGCCGCAAGGATGGAGGCACCAGGAAGTGTGGTGGGGGGCGCCATGGGGCCCTTTTGCCTAGGGCACCAGTTGACCTAAGGCCACTCCAGCGCACTGCATGCTGTCTTCTAGGTCACACACTACAACCTACATGGATATATGCACATATCAACATTCACTGAGAGATAGCTGTCCACCCTTCACTAACAGTTGCAGTATGTCCCTTGCCCTATGTACATGTGCAAATACAGATAGATACATACTGCTGCCACACATGGATGATTTGCAGTGTGTAGAGTACTCTTCGGGAACATCTACAACATGCCAACACATACATTTGAGTTACATACCTTACCTTTGTATTTACCTGCTCCGTGTGTTACGGTTTTGTATCTTTTTATTTTTTTGGCTGGTCTGATTGGGGTATTTGCCCTCTATTTCACCTTCACTCTTTTTATTTTTTTGATGGTTTGATTTGGGTATTTGCCCTGTATTTCACCTTTGGTCTTTTTTTTTTTTTTGGATGGTTTGATTTGGGTATTTGCCCTCTATTTCACCTTTGGTCTTTTTTTTTTTGGATGGTTTGATTTGGGTATTTGCCCTCTATTTCACCTTCGGTCTTTTTTCTTTTTGGCTGGTTTGATTTGGGTTTTTGACCCCTATTTCAGCTTTGGTCCCTGTTTCTGTCTCTCTCTCTCTCTCACTCTCTGTCTCACAACACCTGCAGTGATATAATTGCATGTGTGGACTGCAGGTACAGCCTGCTTTTCTAGGTATCTGCACTTGTGCATGTGACAGCCTCTGCACCAATTGCTACCCACCATTCAGTAATTGCATGCAGCCTGCTGTTTGGTGATTGCATTACTCACTGTGATTGCAGCCCACTGCTATAAAATGCTATGTTAGGTAGGTGTAGCCCTTTCAGATTTCAAAGGTGGGGCCCATTCTTGTTTGCTCTGGACACCGTTGTGTCAGTCTGAAGGTTGGTATATGTCTCTTATCTGATGCTAGGGTTGTAGCCAGTTATATGCATGTTGTACTCATAGCTGCATGTTGCTGCTTCCAGTACACACATCTCAGTGTAGACATGTATACACCCCTCCAATTGCTAACACAAGATACATGGGAGTATGTACTTTTTTCTCACTTACACAATTAACTGCCATACAAATGTGGTTATTGCACTGTATTCCTGTGGCCAGTGTTTATCCTGGTGTGATACTGTGTGGTGTTTGTAAGGTGCTACTGTAACATTATTCCCTGCTAGGATGGCTGGCTCTCCTTTCACAGTCATGTCATGCAATTCCACAAACACTGCTGGCAAAGGCCCACAGAAAAGGGTTTGTGTTATACCATTCCTAATTTTCATTTACATTCCTTCGTTGTAATGCATGATATATTTATTTCAGAACCAAGTTGTTTGAATATTTGCTGTGGCTTAGTGGTAATTCATGCAGTCTATTGTGTCAATGGTCTGGGGTTCGAGACTGGCAGAGGTTTTTTATTTTGCTGCTCAGCAGAACAAGGGCCCTGCCATAGAGTGACTAAGGCACTTTTAAGCAGTAGTAAGTGGGTTTGCGTGGGTTTGCGCAATGCTTAGCTAAGCGCACAAGCGCACACATGCGCTCACTCGCTTATTCACGCTTACTACCGCTTAAAAGTGCTTACTCCCGCTAACCCCCGCGCTAATTTCTTTAAAAGAAAAGAAAATGGGGAGATAGGAAAGTGGTGAAAAAGGGGGCACAGACAGGGAAAGACAGTAGGAAAACAAGCTCGGGATGTGCAGGACGGGTCTAGGGAAGGTCCATAGCTGCCCATTTCTTTGTCAGCAACAGCTGTGCATATGTTGAAAATTTGGAGTGAAATTTGATACCTTCCACCCCTAAGAGAGGGGTGAGGACAACATAGTTTGTTGTACTGCCAATTAGAATTATCAGTGTACATGTCCAATGGACATGTGTGTGAAATGGGAAGCTATGTATGGGGCGTAATATTTTTTTGCGTACAGATTGCCTTTTTTTTTTTTTTTTTTTTTCAGGGGAGAGTAGTAAGTGAGGTAGAGGAAGTAGTTATATTTGGGGAGGTAGGTTGGGTAGGTAAACAGACAAGACAAACAAGATGCATACAGGGCGGAGTATGACACATGGGGTGGGTAAACACAATTGACGGGGACGGATGTTTGGAAATCGCAAGCCCATAACCCCACAGATAGTAACAATGGGACTGATATCCCCACCCATGGGCAGTCACCACTGGACCTTCACAGACCCAAGGGTCACTGTTCTGGGGGCTGCGTAGGAAGGGCAGGCTCACCCATGAGTTGCACCACTCTCGCCTCGAGCTGGCATAGGGGATCAGCGACTAAATGCTGGATTCCCCTATGCACCACAACCCGGACCCTTCGGAGGGTGATAGGAGGCCCTTCTCCACCCACACTTGCAGGGGTGTGAACCCCATCCCCTGCAGCGCTTCCACCCAAAGATGGCACAGGACCTACGGAGGAGGTTGGCCCGGGCTGAGCACCAGATCTGCTGGTGCCAGGTGCAACCGTCAGCTGAGGTGGGACAGGTGGGTCCACTGGGACCGGCCTTCCCATACGTTCTGTGATTAGGTGTTTTTAATTACAACATAGACAACAGCATTCCAAGTTAGTTGTAACAGCATGCTGTAATATTCCCATTAACCCAACACACCAGGGTTACAACAGTTGAACAGCAAGCATAACACATGCATGTATTGAACGACAGTGGACATTCCAACAGCATGCAGGGATGATTGGTGGCAACAGACCACCAAGATCGTGGTGTTTAAATAGGGGACATGCATCAAAGTAGATGCAGATTTTTTATAACAATAGGACATATGTCCCAACAAATGTTATGAGATTACACATACCCATTGAGGTGTGGAATTGCATTGTTTATGCACATGGAGTAGGGTGTAAAAAGAAACCTCCATTAACATCTTATTAGTACTTTAACTGTACACTACATTCCTATTGACTGCAAGTGTATATCCCCTACATGTATTCTTAAACTAAACAACATGCATTTGATTGTGTTATGGGTTTTGCTACTTCATGATATACCTGGCCTATATCTGACATGGTAACTGTCCAGGATGCAGATGTTACTGCTATATACTTGTATTAAATTGACTTTATGTATGTGCACATCTGGATGTGTTCACATGGCTTTTTCACTTGTTTTCTACACAACCCTACTTTTCAGGTAACACACTTAAGTTTCTGGGGAACACCTTGACAGGCTACTCGTGTGCCAGATTTACCTATGCATGTCAGCCATTTCACACCTGTTTAGGACTGTTGCATACTTCACAGCTACTAGCACTTCCTTCATCCACTTTATATGGGACTGCACTACTGGCGGTTGTCAGCACTTACTCCAACAGAGTAACATTTCTTCACTGCAAGGGTTCAACAACAATTTCTGAGTAACTGGCACATACACACTGCAAGTATTATAACTTTCCTATTTACATTAAAACTCTTTTCTACAGGCTCTCTGTTGTATTTGACATTACACTGCATACACTAGACCTATTCAGAAAATGTTATACCTTTATTGATAGGTTACAAGACTGTTTTACAGGTTCACTCACATTTTATCTATGACAGTGCATGCAGAGATAGTATTCCAAACATGTTTTTGCTTTATTCATGGGTTACTACACTCTATTCCTGCCTATCTGACTTATAATATGTAACAGTACATGCAGATGATTTATTCAGGGAATTAATTTTTTATACTTCACAGCTACTGCCACTTCCTTCATCCACTTCCTATGGGACTGCATAACTGTGGGTTGACAGCACCTAAGACAACAGTACTATTTATTATTGCAAGGGTACAACAACATTTCAAAGTAAGTGACACAGACACACTCCAAATTTTATACCTTTATTAATTACATTGAACACTCTTTTCTACAGGCCCTCTCCTTTACTTGTTATTACAGTGCATACAGAAGACATATTCAGGACATATTATACCTTTCTTGATGGGTTACAACACTCTTTTTCAGGCCTGCTCACTTATATGTTATGACAATACATGCAGGGATAGTATTCCAGAATTATTTTAGCTTGATTGGTGGGTCAGTACACTCAATTTCTGGCTCACTGATGTTTGTTATATAACAGTACATGCAGAGGATTTAATCAGGACATTTTATTTCTGTATTATTGGGCTTATCCACTTTTCTCATGCTCACTCACATATATCATGTAACAATACATGCAAAATATTTACTAACCTGCCTGGTGGCGCAGCCTTAGCAGCCTATCTGCATAGGCTTGCTGATTCATAGCGCAAGCACCTGCAGCTATGGAGTAAATAAAGGGATATTGAGACATACCTATACATTATTTAGACTATATTAGCTTATCCTAGATACTGCATTCCATGGCTACCTACTTAGTAGTGGAGCATCCCGCATTTGACGGGCCTCCTGGATCCACTGGTTCAGAAGGTCCTGCTTCCACCTCCTCAGGTCTGCATGGTGGTGACTGACCTGCTCACCAGTCCAAGGGATGCCTGTGGCACTGGTCAGTTCATGAGCCAACCAGTTCCAAGCCTCCGCCTTACACTCTGTTCCTTGAAACTGGTGCTGCAGGAGTCGAGTCTCATGCAGATGGACTAGGAGCCAAACCATATATCTTGACTCCTCGATGCCCCAGTGTTGCGCTCAAAAGTGTGTACCCTCTCCAGCACCAGATATTCTAACTGCAGATGGGAGCTACAATCAGTTATGGCGTGTATTCCCACCTATGCGGCTTAAATATGCCACATTTCCTGCACTTTTCTGAGATTGGCCATTTTTGAATATTCTCGGCTGACTGCAGACCTGCTTAGCAATGATTAATCAAACATTTATTACTATATATATGTTAACAGTGGATGTTCATCCTAAGCTGTTGTGGCTTAGTGGTTCAATACTTTGATTATGGTGCACAGTGTCCTGGATTCAAACCTTATCATTGCATTTTATTTTACTACTGTCCAGACTAGTTAGGAGGCATGGCTGTGTGTAAGCAACTTTGCTGTACATTGCTCCACGTTGCCCGACGGGGCACTGGTTGGCACGGCGCGCACCTCCACGCAAACCGATTGCGCTGGGTAAAGTGCTATTTAGCTATGGGCAACTACATTGCACTGGGTACAGTGCAAGTTAGCTAGGGGCAACTACATTGCGCTGGGTGAAGCGCTGCTTAACTGCGGCCAATTTTATATTGGGATCCTTTAAAATATTTATTTTATTCACTGATACATTGGCCATTTCACTGCTTTTTAGTTATGTTTAAACATATATGTTGGGTATTATTCCATATACTGATTTAAAAAATAAATACGAAAGGGAGTGGTGGGACTCGAACCATGAATGTCTCTTCTTTGTGCGAACACTCTACCATTACACTATTGCTATTTCGTGTGATTTGCGTAAACATTCTTTCTTATGCTCTTCCATGTGAGAATTGCTGACTGTAGCTAAGCAATGGGCACACACATGCACACACGCGCAAATATGGGCAGCTATTTTGGGTATTAAAAAAAATTTTTATGGTTATGCGTTTTAGATGTATGATGGGGGCTTACATTATCAGGCAGTGAGGTGTTAGGTGCAGGGACATTTGAGCGGACTCACTCTTTTTTATTTCCTTTATTTTTAAACACTTGCAGGGGCGTGGACATTTGGACTGCTCGGCAGTCGGACACGCCCCCTGCTTTCTTACACGGTCCGTGTAGGACTTACGGTTGGGTCAGCATGCCCTCATGCTTATTCATGGCACGCTGACATCATACCGTTCAACTGCAGCCTCCGAGTAAGACTTATTAAGTCTTACACGGAGGATTTGTGAATCCGGGGGTAAGTGTACATTGAATGTACATGGTTCTGAGTGAGCAGGCAACACAAGCATAACTCACACTTTCATCCTCCTAATTTTAGTTTTCATACTGAATTTCTTGCATCCCTAAATACTGAAGGGGATTTATAAAGGTTACAACAAAGTGTAGACTACATATATACTTAGTGTAATCTTTCTGAGTGAGTAAAAAGCACAACAAATGTGGTAGGGATGTTCTTGAATACCGATCGTGTACACTTGGTGTACACTTTAGGTCACCATTAATGAATCTGGCTCATTGTTTCAAAATATGGAATATTAATGAGCTTGACGTATAACCAGTCAGAAGATACATTTACAAAACAAGACTGGTAGGTTGAGTAAAGTATTTGTGCTTGCATAGGCTCACAGGAATATGAGAGACATGTAGTCTGGAAGACTATTGAGAAGGATGACCAGCCAGGCCACAGAGTAATTGAATGACTTAGGCTTCCTGATCATGGACTGCCATAAGAGCAAAACATCTGGACAAAGTAATTTTAATGGGGGTACAAGGGAACAAAAATAGGGACAATTTTTAAATATTGCTTTTACAAACATAGAAAGTTGACAGAATAACAGATTTTGCACCAGCATGAATTTTCTGAAGGGTATGAAGTATGGAATTCAAATGTCTGTCACTATTTTCTGACTTAAATCCTCAATGATATGCCAGTGATTTGCAAATAAAAAACAAAATTTTATGAAGAACAGACCAAAAATATGAGGCAAAAATATGGACATTCTGCAAAAATCTGCACAGTTAAGAGGTATTTGACATTCCAAACTACATAGCCTCAGTGCAAATATACAATTGCCTTCTAAGTTTTGAATGTGGTCTTCATAGTAGGAATTTGTTAGGCTAGGAATCTATTGAATTACTGTGCTTTATTTATATATCAGTGTAGGTTACGACCTTTGGTATAGGTGCCCATGATGCTGTTTGTGTGGGTATAAAAGACCAAGCATGGTGGGTTCTTTCATGGCTCAGAAGGACAGGCATAGACCACCATGAAGAAGCCTGGATGAGATAGAATATAGTGAGAGGGCATTGTATGTATATGCATAATGCAGAGAGTTTAAACTAGTAATTCTCTTGGTCAGAACCCTTTGAGACCTTTCATGTTGAATGAGAAGCTTAGAGAAGTATATGTCAAAAGGGGCATTATGTTCTATGATGAGCCTGATGCAAGAGGCATTGTGAATTCCTTACCCCTGAAAGATATGTCTTTGAAAATTATCTAGCAAAGTAGAAGGAGTTTCTGACTACAGCTGATAGCATAATGATCAAAAGACAATTCACTATCAATGAAACTACCCAGATCCCTGAAGACTGAATCTATTTCAAGGAGGGGCATTTTTGATATGGTATGAAGTGGAGCAGTCTTCTTTACCAAATAAAAATGTAATACATTGCCTAGCATTAAGCTTCAGCTCATGAAGAGCACACCAGGCATTAGTCTGACCGAGCCCTTGTTGGCCAATGTGTGTATCTTTATGGGAAAATAAAACAGCACTCATTTATATGTCATTGGAAATGTAGTGCGCCATAGCCCATCAGCATCTGCCTTAACATAAGAAAAAACAGATGCTAAGATCATGGGCCCAGGACAGAGCCAAGGTGAACTCCATTGTTGACATGCTTTTGAGCAGAAGAGGTGCCCTGATCATTGCAGTATGAGTCCTGTTAGTGAGACAGTTGATTAACCAGTAGACAACATAAGAATTACTGTTTAGTTTTGTAAGCTTGTTAATTATACCTGCATGGGAAATTGTATTGAGGGCATTAGCTAAGTCCAGATAAGAGCTGTGGGTAGTAAGGCCCATATCTATGGCTTCTGTAACCCTTTCAAAGAAATTAATTAGATCAAACAGACAGCTCTTACCTTTAACGAATCTAGATTGGTTTGGCTGAAGAAACTGGAGGCTCCCTATATCATTTTTTATGATGTTTGCTATGTTATGTTCCATGACCTTACTAATAATACTGGAGAGGCTTGTGGGCAATTACCTGGCAACATGGTGAGGCTGTTCTTGTGTAGAGGAACCACTACAGCAATTTTCAGATCTTCAGGTACATAATTAGGGAAGAGATTGAGGTAAAACATGTTAATCAGAGACTGAGCAAAGCATTTTTTTTAGCAATTTAAAATGTCAAGACTTAGATTGAATCCAGGAATGTGAGGACAAAATGACTGAAAATACAGACTAACATATTCTAAGTCTGGGGTCAGAGGAGTAGGGGATGCAGGTGGACTTCACTCCTGTAAACAAACAAGTTTAAAGAAGAGAGATGTTCACTATTTGTTCTCCTATGTTTTTGGTCTTTCTTTTTTTGGTCTTTTGAGATTCAGCAATCCAAGTATTGACCCTTCACATTTCAATGTTTTTTTTCTCTTGCTCTTTCTCCCTGCTGCTTGTCAGCCTTCAGCTTCCTCCCACATAATTGTTCCATTTCTTTTACATTATCAGGGCAAGGATTCACCAGGATGATGTGGTCAATTATGCAGCCATTATGTGTGGTTCAAAAGATTTTTTTTTTTACTTAGCCCTATGTTCCTTTGTGGGCACCTGGCTTTTGGAGCCGAATGGGGGATGTATGTGCCAGTTGTCCCTCACTTTCACAAAAGATGTTGCCAGCAAGCTGCCCCACCTCCTCCCCTCAAAAATGGGAAGTGATTTCTACTGCCTTAATCAGAGAGAAATTGCACTTCCCTGCATGCTACTCAAATGCCCACTGTCCTCTCAACACCTCCCTCCCAAGGAGAAGTAAGCCATGCCCCTTCACTCATCTCCATCCCTCCCTGCCTTATTCTTATAAGGCCAGGGCTGTTAATTGAACCTCTGTTATCTGGGTCTCAGTAAGGGCTCTGTCACTCTCTGCCATACAGCCAGGCAAAGAACAAAGCTACATTTTACCAGGTGGTAGCCAGGTACATCTTTTGAAACAGTGGTTTTGGTCTTAGATAGAGATGATATGATTTGTATGAGAGAAATAATAGGGGGAGTAGTAGTTACGTTTATGGGAGTAGCAGGGGTCTGAAAGTTAGGTCAGTGGGTTAAAATTAAAGCTGAATTTATCAGCAAAGGTACTGGCAATAGCTTTATGATAAGAGTAAGTGCAGCCATTGCATGTCAGTTCAGAGTAGATTTGAGTGTTACTTTTGAAATTTCTGAAAAAGTTGAAGAAAATGTGGTTGCATTTGGCAAAAGAGACAATTTTAATTATCAGGTAGCCTTACATTTTTAACAAAGTATGCAAAATATTTTTCTAACAAAATTTTAAATCCAATTTATGGTAAGAAAGGAAAATATCTTCTACAAAGCCAGCAGTTTTCTCATTTGTTGTACAATTTATTTGTGTGGTAATTCATCCATAAGTGTTTATTTCAGAACTTTCCATTGTATCTGTGATGTCTGAGAATAGCTGCATTAATGTAACTGTTTGCACATGATTGTAATTAGCAGTTACTATGAGGTTTGGTGAAGGGGCCGTGTTGAAATTTAGCTGGATTATCATAGAACTACAGGAGATGGTGTTGGAGTAGTCCTTAAATGTAGTAGGGGTCAGTGTGAGGATGGTATTGGTTATGAATGAGAAAATGACATCCTGGTGGTTGGAATTAATAACCAGACTGGATGCAACATATGTGTGCTGCAGGCATAGGCAATATTGGTGAGGACAAAGTCAATAAGGTACACACTCCTAGTATGAAGATGTACAATCTGGCCTAGGTAGTTGGCCTTTACAAAGTGGAGAAACTGCTGTTCATCCTTATTATTGGTTGTATAGGTGCTTAATCTGAATGAAAGGGAAATTAAATCACCTAAAAGAGGTGTATTGGGTATGATAGATAATTTTTTAAGTAAATCAGGTAAAAATCAAAAATCACAAATGTCAGGAGACATTGAAAGGGACTTATAATTCACAAGGACATGGTAGATGGTTTTGTTAAGTGACCATGAACTCAAAGATTTCAAGGATGGTGTCATGTGGAATTTGAAATGAGATAAAAGTGTCATGGCTGAATATGGAGCCACAATTGCAGTTCACTATGGATCTGAAAGAATAATAAGCACTAAACCTAGTATACGGTGAGTGGTATTAGTGCATTGGAACCATGTTTCCAACATAAATGGATGTGCTTTAACATCACAAAGGCCTCAAATTCAAGCATTTTCTTTTTTTAATTCCTAGCATTAAATGGTGCCATCTTAATGTAAGCTGAAATGGAATTTGCTTTGTTGGTAGGTCTTGAAGATGGACTTTACCTATAAAAGGCAATGAGGAAGATGAAAAAGTGTTTGCCAGTATGCAGAAATCATGGTGATGCAAGGAACAAGCTATATCTGGCAAAGCAGACTAGCCTGCTAGCCATCTTCTCCCATCCAGAATAATACCAGTTACACAACCAGTCATTAAAGCCATTATGTTGTCTTTCCATTGTTGCAATATTCTTTGTTGTGGCTGAATATTGTTTTTCTACCTCAGATGCATTCATAGCAAGATCCATCATGCCTGTCTGCATTTCCCTCAAGAAACAGCACTTATGCCCCCCCCCCCCAAATGGTTAACCCCAAGGGCATACCTGTACTTAGAGTGGATGGCTCTAGTAACTACAGTTATATCAAAATTCTGTCACCTGAGTGGCAGATTACTGATACCTGTTCCTCATCCAGCCTGGTGAGGGTAGTAACTGTAATTCTGGCACCTGAGAGGCAGATTACTGACAGATGCTCCTCATCCAGCCTAGTCAGGGTAGAAGCTGTAAGTCTAACTATAGACTCACTGATGACAAGGACATTAACTACAGGTTTGTTGACCTATGGCTGTAGGCTTGCAGTAGTGATGACCCTTGCATCCAGGTGTCTGAGGTTTGTTTCTAGTGTGTCTGGGAAGCTTAGGTGAAAATTTCTTCCCACCCTCAGCTTATGACCATTTACTGCAGCAGTGCAGTTTTGTGCTGGTAGGATACTTACAATTACTATATTCATAGGGTCATAGGTAGTTACAAGGCATGCAGTCCAGGAGATCATTGAGGGTGAGGAGCCTATTATAATTACACAATTGCCACAAAGCATAGTCTTGGTAAGTGATTTGCTCATTATCATGGAGTAGGCCAGTAAAGGCTGAGGCAATTGGACTGCACCACATGAAGAAGTGAGACTGGTCTTCAACTTGAGAAAGTATTTATAATTTTCACAAATGGTAAAACAGCTGACTAGGAATACAGGGCTGTCAGTATGCAAGGGGCAGCTGCTACACTGCTTCAGTGTGCCATGTGCAAGCAGACTAGCCTTAGATGGGGCTACAATAGGCTCAGAACCCATAATGCAGAGACAGACAAAGGACTCAGTAACACCAGCTTAGTAGTACATTCATTGCTATAACTTGGGGGCTGACCAGTAATTTAATAATGCAAGGCAGTCTGGGACTACAAATAGTTAAATTATCAGAACACGGCTGGTGATGATAATACAACAATTCAGCTGTCTGTGATAGCAAAAAAATGTAGAAACTTCAGACAGAGAATCGTAACTAAGTAACTCAACTAGAAGCATAGCACAGAAGCTGCAGGAGCTTCAAATTAACTCAGCTAACAATTATGGCACAAATCATAGTCAGTTGAACTGAAACTACAGCTAAATAGGCTACCAGTGAGCCAAATAGCGAGACTGACAAAGACATACATCATGGGAATACAAAACAAAAACAACTCAAGCACAGTGAAAGTTCTTTGGCTAGAAGAGTAAATTGGGCATCAGCAACAACAAATGCAACAGGAAATTCAGCAACAATAACAGTAAAGCTTAATAAAAATAATCCAAGCACATTAGAAATATAGAACAGGCAAAGAGATTCATCAACAAGAATTTAAACACAGTGCATGTTGTAAGGCTATCATAACAAAGTCAGCATTTGCAGCAGCATATTCTGTGACAGTTACATCAGCATAACTCAGCATAATAACCTGGGCACAGAGGAAGTATGAGTAATTTTGTGTAATGGGGAAAACATAATTTATGGCTCTTAAAACAGATCCAGTACCTGTAGAATAAAAACTTAGCAAGACAAGGAACATTTTAGCTGCAAAAATTCAGGCAAATAACAATTCTCGCAGTAAAAGTATGACAGTGCACTCATACTTCTCACCCTCTTAAAGC
This sequence comes from Protopterus annectens, assembly GCF_019279795.1. Lineage (NCBI taxonomy): Eukaryota > Metazoa > Chordata > Ceratodontiformes > Protopteridae > Protopterus > Protopterus annectens. The sequence continues at coordinate 132,075,527 of NC_056730.1, read as the reverse complement.
AAGAAATCTGGACAAGGTCATTAATAATGGGGGGGGGGACCAAAATAGGGACAATTTATAAATATTGCTCTTACAAACATAGAATGTTAATAGAATAACAGCTTTTGCTTTAGCATGAATTTGATGAGGGTATGAAGTCTGAAACTCAAATGTCTGTCAATATTTTCTGCCTTTAGTCTTTAATGACTTCCCAATAATTTGCCAGAAAACCAAAATTTTGTGAAAAACAGACCAAATATATGAGGCAAAAGTCTGGACATTCTGCAAAAATCTGTACAGTTGAGAGGTATGAGTGCACTTACTATGCAGTAGGAAGCTGCAGAATAACAAATGCCCTAGGATTCAGTAAAATCCGTACACTTGAGCTAACTGATGTCGTTTAGCTAATTACTGCAGGGCAAAAAATGTGATTCAGAGACAGGTATCATTATCAGCTCATTACCTTCACTCTGAATTGAACACTAGTGCTTTCAGACTGTTAATTTTCTCCCTAGCAGCTTGTTCATTTCATTATCAGTTCCGCCCTCCTACTTGCACAAACACCACACAGAAACATTCAGGCAAGCATGAACATGCATACCCACATACATTCATTAACAAATCCCATCCCCACCCCTGATCCTACAAATGGAAACAGTTCTATACACTCACATGCAAACCAAGAAACACACACACACGCACGCGCGCATGCACACACACACACACACACACACACACACACACACACACACACACACACACACACACACACACACACACACACACACACATTCTCTGTCCTAAACACACACATACACAAACACATACAAATATCCCATCACTTTATTCTCTACCTAACATCAGTCTTATCACATAAGCAGACATGCTCACACACACAACCACACAATCACACAGACATGCATACCCACAGATATACATGATACATACAAACAAACACACACATTCAGGCAGCTTTATACATGCCCCTATAGATATACAAATACACACATCTACACACATAAATGCACTAACATCCCCAAACCATGGCATATTTTTTGAAATTACCTGCATCATATACTCCCATAACAGTAAATGGGTGGCTGCCATGTTTTGATAAAGGTCACCTTTTCCTCCTAGAATAAAATTTGACTTGAATGAACAACTTCCTGAATTGGTCAGCTGAGCAAATCTGGAACAGGAGACATTTCCAGGGGAGAGTATGTGGCTAATTAGTATCAGTTACTCCCCAAGACTGCTACACTTACATGTGACTTCGCCCATTAGAATGTTGTCTGTGCTGAGGCAACTGTGATAGGACAGACTCAGCTACTGAGCAGTCCCTGGATCACAATGGTTTAGAGCAATGTAGAGACTCTCTGAGGTAATGACTTCCATATTGTGTAAGCCTTTCTGAATTCCACAGTCATTAACAGATTGACATGATGTCTTAAGCGTTCAGAATGTGGAATGTAAACGTTCTATTTTAAAACAGGAATTCCCAAATGGGAAAAAGAAATTCTGGATGGATGGATGGATGGATGGATGGATGGATGGATGGATGGATTGGTGGATGGATAGTTTGTTTGTTTTGAATTGCTAGTGTTTAGTTGCATCAGTCTGATTTTATTTTGGCAAAACATTGTTAGTTATCAGTTATTTATCAAGCAGCTATAAGAGCTACATTGACAATATTCAGTGACCTAATCCTTAAAACATTGTGACTTAGCTGCTGTTTGACTTTTCTGTAGTATTTATGCCATACTTCCCAGTGTATGATGAATTATCTTAGATGCTGGTCTGTATACACTATTAATATCATCCACAGAAATGTCTTTTATGTTTATATATCCTAGAAAAAAACTATTACATTTTAGGGCAACCAAAATCTCAGCTGTCTTTGTATCACAGTATTTTTATCATTGTAACTGAAATATTCAGAGTGGTTTCTGTTTAGGCATCAGCTAAATCCTTTGCTTCTCCATCCTATGTGCGGACCTTTGTTTAATTTGAGAAAATATACTAATTATTTTTAGAAAATGCAACTCAGCAATAAAAAATAAAATTAAGAAAATATTAAGCAATGTAATCAAATTGATGTTATCTGTATTTAATGATCAAATGCTCCTGCTTCCACAAATGGTATATTACCTAAGTTATCTACTTTCCAAATCTCTTCTCTCTCTCTCAAGATTCACCAAAGACTGACCCACTTTAAAAACTAGTATATATATATTTTACATTACAGTCTGCTTGATTGTACATTGTACTGTGCTTGCTCACTGAAATTTCTATACATTTCTTTATGTGTAACTATTCTGTTATTGCTTACATTTCTATACTTTTTTTTTAATGTTTTGTATTTCACCCGGGTTGAGCCTGAAATTAGTCAATATTATTTAGTGTACTACCCCGGTAAACAAATATAAATAAGTAAGTAAGTACATGAATAAATTAATAAATAAATAAATATCTCGTGAAATATGTATGAAATATGTGAAATATGGCCTTTCTCCCCTTCCAAAAACACATGCATTGATATCACCATAAACTAAGTCTGAAGTGGTATTTTTATATGTTAAACCTTTCACCTTTAGGAATCCTGCTTTCAGGCATAATTAACATCAGTTTGGATAGTTAGACTGTTAATGCTGCTTCAGATGCATATATATATATATATAAATGCAGTATCTACAGAATTAATAGATTAGCAGTTAAAGTAAAAGAAGGAAAGAAAGGAAAAGGAGACTGACTGCTTGTATCTCTTATGAATGTGTGTAAAATTCCAGTGCTGTTTACGTTTTGTGATCATGTAATCGTGTATACAAGAATCGTCATTAAGCTTCTCAGCTTTCACAAGGTTAATTGTCAACACCCACTAAAACTGACTGAACATTTGAGCAGAGCTGCTATATTTGGGAGGTCATTTTATTAGTATACCATCCCGCCCCAATGTTCTTTAGATGTCTTCACAATATATATATGTAGAGCTCACTTTTACCATTCCTTTATCAATTCTCATTACTTCTTCCAGGCAAGAGCACAGGGTGCCAATTATCACAGCCACCCTGCAGCTGTTCTGTCAGATAGCTTAATGTTCCAAAACCACAGCAAAGTCTTTTACCAGTTCTTTGCTGATGTAAACGCTGCCTCATATCTTTTCATTTCCTTTCTTTTAGTCTTGTTAGAGAAATAATGTGTGCTTCAGAAATTGGGTACACGCCAGGGGGTTCAACTTTACTGGCACTATTTATGTGGAATGGCTGCCGTGAATCCAAAGATTCTCATATAATACTACTGTGCAAAAACTTGTAGTGCATACATGAGCAGCTGTGACTTTTTCTGCCATGTTGTAAACAAGTTAGATTCCCTGGGTTGGTAAATATTCACAGCTATCAGCTAAATTGCATCAGCCAGTTTTACATCATCAGTTATGTCTCAGAAATCAACAATGATTAAATATAAATTATGAAGTAGCACTGAATATCATGGGATACATGCTAATTATATTGTACTACTTGCAAGGAATGAGGTAACAAAATGAGTCAGTACATAATTTTAAGCTGATGCTGTGATGATAGAAATTGTTCTGTAGCAACAGGAATAATATGATAGTGTTATCAGGTACTTACAGTAGATAAAGGTTAGACACGTGACCTCATTTATTTTGCAGGGACATGGATATGGGAATGAGAATCCAGTAATCAAAACATAACTAAAATGAAATAAAATAAAAAAAGGAACCAGAATGGCAGAAAAAAAGTTAAATTGTACTGAGATGGGAGCTGAGTTTGCTTCATGTTGACCTGAAGGATAGTTTATGTCATTGTTAATACCTTGCAGGAGGTTTGCCTTAAATGATTTAGTGTTGAAGCTCAGTAGGGGTGGGCTAATTCTGCACATTCCAAGCCCATGTAGAGAAAGACAGACCCTAGGATTCAATAAAGCTTACACGGAGTGTAAGAATAGTGCAGCCACTCCTGCACGGAATATGGCTGCCAAGTGATCCAGTAAACAAGCCCGGAGAAGTGCACCAGCCTGACAGGACTATTCCCACACGGAGACAACTGAATAATGCTAATTACCTCATTTGCTGGTGAAAAACATGCAAATGAGGTGAATTCATGATTCAGTAAAGAGACAGGTATCAGTGTAGGAATAGTGTGAGGTGCAGAAATGTATTCAGCTTGTAACAGAGTACATTTCTGCAAAAATCAAAACAGAGGCATGACAGCTCAATGCAAACCATGTATTAGAATCCTTAGACATGCCAATGGCCAAAAATATGTACATTGGCATTGAAAAGTGTTTCAAAATTATAAAATTCAAAGTTTATTTTTTGGGCCGATTTCGGACGTTTAAGCATAGAGCAGCGGTGCGCAAACGGGATTGTGCTGAAAATAAAAAAAATGTGAAAAGTCAATTTTAAGTGAAATCTGCATATTACCATTATAGTCTATGGCATGTAGAATCAAAATGAGAACAGGTAACACTTGTTGCGAAGGAGGAAAGCTGTGATATAGTGGGGTAACCAGGGACTAAGGCGGTGGGGTATGCAAATGAGCAGATTTTACTGAGTTACTAAATGGGAGACAATTCACTGGCTGCACCTAATTGTATAGGAGCTATAAGGCAGTGGTGTAAGCAGGAAAAAGACAGATATCCACAACAGCAATATCAGGATGCAGGAACACCAACACACGAAAGTGAAATCCTTTTATTCCAACGATAACGTACAGACTAAGCGCTTTCACCAGTTAAACTGGTATCATCAGAGTCTGTTGAAACACTAATTCATCCATACTTAAATAGCAAACCATACATCATGACTCACACAGTTAATTAGTTAACCATTCCATTGATTCCTTAAAGGAATATCTCCCATAAAAGTAGAAACAACAACACTTAAATAAAAGAATAGAATGAAAAATTATGAATGAAAATGAAATTGAAAATTTATATATGTATAAAATACATTATATAAAAAAGAAATGAATATGAATGTAAATGTAATATAAATATAATAATAAATTATAATATAACTATATACATTAATATTATTACAAAAATTGTGAATTATTAATATATTCAAAATTCAATTACATTTTGCGGTCTGAAGGTACTAGTAGTCATTGATATCCTAATAACAAAATGCAAAACCATGCCATTAATATCAACCCCGACATTGTTTGAACAAATACATAGCGATTCAATGAAGAATATACACTGTTTACAAAAATACATACTGAATAAACTAATAAATTGCTTGAATTGATCAGTTGGTTAAATTCATGACTATTTACCTTACCTATGTTGTAACACAAAATCAAAACATTAATACTTAATAACTAATGGCATATACAGTCACATGCTCATCATATTATGCTAGCTCTTAATTTTAAATGTGGTTTTAAAGAAATATGATCATTTAGACCAGGGAATCTGGTGGCATTTAGTCTCATCTGCCACTCAGATTCCAAAACTGCCACCCTATTATTTGTGTCACCAGGGGTAAAAGGCATCACCCTGTCAATGATGAAAAACAAAAATTTGGTAAAGTTGGTACACACCCCACTATGCAAATATAAAGCATTGTGCACATCCTTGTTCTTTATACATCTAATATGTTCGCAAATTCTTTCCCGTAACTTACGAGTAGTCATGCCAATGTAATAAGCATCACAGGAAGCACACGATGCTAAGTAAACACAATTCCTTGTGTTACAATTACACAAGCCAGGGCATGCCAACGTACGTCCATATCCACCTACACATGTGTAACTGCCTTCAGCAATAAATCTACAAGCGCTACAGTTTCCACATTTACTCATCCTAGATCTATTGTAGCCTTTACTCTCCCTTTCCAACATATTTTTGATGTTACTACCTCGACTGAAGACAATTTTTGGAGTACCTCCCAACAGTTTTCTTGTTTGTTCGTTAATACAGTGATTCCAGTTAATCCTTATACTGTTACAAAATTCATTAGCCATATCATTGAACTTCAACACGAAGGTAAGACTATCTCCCTCAAGGTCCACCACTTCATTGTTTTTTCCTTGTAATAATGCCATATTGTCTAAACCCTTTAATATAGGAGTGTACACAGTCCTTCTTTTCCTATAAATTTCCTTTTTTGTTTTAAGCAATAAATTCAGGGGATATCCTCTTTCAATGAATAAACCGATCAGGGTGTACATCTCCTTCTTAAACATTTCGTCATTGCTGACCAACCTTGAAAGTCGGACCATTTGCCCTTTAATCACACCCTTCCTTTGATGGAAGGGGTGACAACTAGTGAAGTGTAACATTGAGTTGGAAAAACTCGGTTTTCTATAGATGTTACTTACAAGCTTCCCTTCTTGTTTGGAAATACAAATGTCCAAATAGTTGGTTAATGTCATATTCCACGTGTATGTAAATCTAAAAAACTCAGTGGTTTGATTGATATATGTCATGAAGTCAATTACTTCACTTTCAGTGCCCTTCCAAAGGATTAGGATGTCATCCAGGAACCTGCTATACAATACTATGTGCTCCCTAAACACCGAGGATAGAATGAAACTTCTTTCCCATGACAATAGGACCAAGTTGGCATAGACCAGGGCACAACGGGCCCCCATCGCCACCCCTTTAATCTGTTGGTAGGTTTCTCCTTCAAATGTTAGATAGTTACTTGTCAAAATGAATCTCATGAAATCTAAACAGATGTTGAGCCTCCCTAAATCAAAACTTGTACTACTCATTAAACTATCCTGGAATAATTCCAAACCCTCGTTGTGGGGAATGGTTGAAAAAAGATTCACCACATCTATGGTTAAAAAACCATAGGTCTCGACATCCACTTCACTTACTGCTCTAATTCTCTCGAGGCAGTGCCAGGAGTCTTTAATAATGTGTGGTGCATCTACAAGTGCTTTCTTACAAAGTTGGTCCACAAAGGCTGCCATGGGTTCTGTCTTAGATCCTCTTGCCGAAACAATGGGTCTAAAAGAAAGATGATCAAGGCCCTTGTGGACCTTAGGAATTCCAAATAATACAGGTAATTTAGGAAATTTGACACTAAGATACTCAAGTTCATCCTCATTAATGGCTCCTTGATAAATTGCATCCAAAAGATACAGGTCAATCTTGCTATACGCCCTGTTTATTTCATGTCTTGACACTCTACTATATGTGCCTTTATCACTCAACATCTTCATCATGGCCCCATTGTAATCCATTTTGCTCATGATGACCATCCCACCCCCCTTGTCGGGGCGCATACATCTATATTCATTGGTCACCATAAGGTCATTAATAACCTTCCTCTCCTCAATAGTTAAATTGTCTTGTATCTGCTTTTGCTGTGCACATAATCTACGAAAATCACGTTCAACCATTTGTTCAAATATATTAATATCAGTATTTGTGGGGGGCATAAAAATACTTTTCCTTTTCATCACTGCTGCACCAGTTGAAGAGTAAGGGTTAACTAACCTCACACCTAAGTTTGAAAAATACAGGTGCAGGTTTAGCTTTCTTGTATAAAGCTTTAAGTTCACCAATAACTGAGTTATATCTAATCTATGACTCGGGACAAAACTAGTCCCTTTACTGAATAGTTCAAAATGGACCTTACCAATGTCCATATCAGTGTAGTTATATATCATAAAGCCCCCATTTTTTAACACTTCACATTTCATTGTAGGCTCCCCTTCCCCTTCGATAGAACATAACAGTTTGGATGATTCCCGTTCACTGACTTCAATGTCAGTTCCGAGTTCCTTACTATTGTACAGGACCTCATTTTCAGAAAAAACACTTGGAACATAATCATAGTGTTCCTCATCATTAGACTCAATAACATTTTGAGTAACTTCAGACCGCTGTTGGTTATTGTCCCCTTCTAAAGAAGCAATAAAATCTTGATTATGTTGCTCACAAACCAAACATTCCTCATTCATACAACTATCAACCAAACTTTTGTCACAAATACAAAATACAAAAGAATCTAAATCAAAACGTATATTAAAATCAACAACCATATCATGTTTACAAAACGTGTCCATTAATATCGTCGGTTCCCTCTCCTCGGTGAATGGTTGTCCACAACATTCCTCAATTGAGGCCTCCTGCTGAGAAGTCTCTTTGACCTGCGTGGGTAACTCTCGGCCTCTAAAAAAACAGCGTCCTCTTCCTCAGGTATAGATGCTACCATGAATTCTGTCACACCCTCCGTGGTTACCCTAGGTGCACCTGTTTCCACTCTTGAATCTTTTCTACCTGGCGGGTATGCTAGCCCCTTTTGATATTCATAAGTGTCTCTAACTAATTTGTTTTGCTTTATAGTCCTACTTTTAGACACAAACATTTCAACTTTGTTAATCACTTTTTCGAAATTGCTCTTATGATCAAAGAACAATAAATCCGTTGTTATGCTTGTATGTAATACATTGATTTCTTCACGTAGTTTAGACAATTTTGTGTTGTTATTACGTATTATAATGTCTAGCATTTGCATACCTGTTTGGTCAAATAAAGCGACCAGTTCATTGAAACCGTCTGAGTCGACATCAACCCCCATTGGTAACTTCCAGACACGAAGCCCTCTGGGGACCTGCTTCATCTCCTTAGATTTAGTAAGGAAGGAATTGTCAAGCTGCATAGCCCTGTATTTTCGACAGAGCTTTTCATATTTATAAATCTGCTCCTGTAGAGAAAGCGGATAATGCTGCTTTCCTTGACCGTTAATGCCTCCCACTTCCGGCGCTTCCTGGTTGCTATCGAAACTTGGTGCCTCAAACCAAGAACCCAGTTCGTGAACACGAGTTGCACCATTCGGTGACGCTGAATGCCCAAGCCCTGCTGGGTTTCCTCTTCTTGTAACAGCCTTGTTGCTGTTATTTAGTACATCGCTGTAAGTGTTGGAATGGGTAACTCTTTGTCCCGGAGTGACACCATCAGTTGAGTGCAGAGTGAAAAGCCGCACTTCCGAGTCTGTTGGACTGACCTCAACGGCACTCCTCTGAGTTTGTACTTCCCCATATACCTTGACCAATTTGCCTAACACGTTGGTCAGTTCTTTGACCTCATTTATTTTACAGGGACATGGATATGGGAATGAGAATCCAGTAATCAAAACATAACTAAAATGAAATAAAATAAAAAAGGAACCAGAATGGCAGAAAAAAAGTTAAATTGTACTGAGATGGGAGCTGAGTTTGCTTCATGTTGACCTGAAGGATAGTTTATGTCATTGTTAATACCTTGCAGGAGGTTTGCCTTAAATGATTTAGTGTTGAAGCTCAGTAGGGGTGGGCTAATTCTGCACATTCCAAGCCCATGTAGAGAAAGACAGACCCTAGGATTCAATAAAGCTTACACGGAGTGTAAGAATAGTGCAGCCGCTCCTGCACGGAATATGGCTGCTAAGTGATCCAGTAAACAAGCCCGGAGAAGTGCACCAGCCTGACAGGACTATTCCCACACGGAGACAACTGAATAATGCTAATTACCTAATTTGCTGGTGAAAAACATGCAAATGAGGTGAATTCATGATTCAGTAAAGAGACAGGTATCAGTGTAGGAATAGTGTGAGGTGCAGAAATGTATTCAGCTTGTAACAGAGTACATTTCTGCAAAAATCAAAACAGAGGCATGACAGCTCAATGCAAACCATGTATTAGAATCCTTAGACATGCCAATGGCCAAAAATATGTACATTGGCATTGAAAAGTGTTTCAAAATTATAAAATTCAAAGTTTATTTTTTTGGGCCAATTTCGGACGTTTAAGCATAGAGCAGCGGTGCGCAAACGGGATTGTGCTGAAAATAAAAAAAAATGTGAAAAGTCAATTTTAAGTGAAATCTGCATATTACCATTATAGTCTATGGCATGTAGAATCAAAATGAGAACAGGTAACACTGGTTGCGAAGGAGGAAAGCTGTGATATAGTGGGGTAACCAGGGACTAAGGCGGTGGGGTATGCAAATGAGCAGATTTTACTGAGTTACTAAATGGGAGACAATTCACTGGCTGCACCTGATTGTATAGGAGCTATAAGGCAGTGGTGTAAGCAGGAAAAGCAGCTGACATGAAAAGGGGGTGTGTCTTGCTTGGTGTAAGCACATTGGAGCACCACGGCTCCCATTTCAGCTTACCTAAGCACAGCTAATGAAAGGGGTGTGTCAAGGCTGTATTTACTTATTCCATGAAATGAGGAGTGTGTTCATGTCCAGGGGAGGGCCATTTCTTCTCAGACCTGTTTACCTTAGCTAAAAGGGTTTGTGCAGTGCACAACGGGTCTTAAACAAAAAACAAACAAACAACCCCCCCCCCCCAGAAATAGCAGAACTGTTTACATTTGGGCAGCGGATTTGCACGGCGCACCTCAGGGCTTAAAAGGGGTGTAAATGGGAAGAGGGGGAAAAAAAAGGGAAATAGCAGAATACAGGCACTCAAGTACAAATAGCATAGCTGGCAGGTGGAATATATTGTAGTCAGCATATCACACAGGCAGCATCTGCAGCACAGCAGTATAAAGTATGCAAACACTTTTCAGTCTGGTTTTTCCCACAAACTCTGCACCATAGGTGTACACACTAGGGGAATGTAAACTGACAAAACTAACAAAATGTTAGATGCTGCTGTTGCCTTGATACATCAGTATGTGCTAGAGGCTGAGGGCAGTGAGGAGGATAATGTTGACATCCACCTGAGGAGGACGAGAAAAGTGTTCAGACCCAGGGTAACCTACCAGGGGCTACATGATCTGGAAATAGTAGAATGCTATAGGGTGGACAGGGACATACTTCAGCAACTCTGTGAGCTGTGCCAGCTTCACTTCAGACCCAGAGCCAGATGGGAACCCATCCCAGTGGATACCAAGGTATGTGTAGCCTTAAGAATACTAGCTACAGGTACTTTCCAAAAACCTACTGGGGATATCATGAGGGCCTCATTGGCATCTGCGTCCAGGATACTCCACCAGTTTTTGGATGCCATACTACCACATGCCAGTGAGCACACTTACTTCCCCAGCAACTGTGAGGAGAGGACCAGCAATATGTGTCTCTTCCACCATATAGCAGACTACCCAGAGGTACTGGGTGCAATAGACTGCATGCACATCCACATCAAAGCACCACCCGGTGACCAGAGTAGGTTCTACATAAACCACAAGGGCTTCCCTTTCATCAACTGCCAGATCGTGTGCAATGCCCAGGGCATTATCATGAATGTGTGTGCTGGCAGCCCTGGAAGCTATCATGATCCCTACATCTGGCATTCCAAACAGCTGTACCAGGGATATGCTAGGGGAGACATCCCGTATGGCCATCTGGTGGGGGATGCTGGCTATGCACTGGAGCCATGGATGATGACACCCATCAGAAATACACACACACCCATTCAAGAATTCCATAATGAGGCAGATGTACAAACCAGGATCATTATAGAGCATGTGTTTGGGATGCTCAAGTCATGGTTCCACTGCCTTGTCATATCTGGTGGAGCCCTGCAGTACTCTCCAGCCACATGTGCACACATATTCATAGTATGTGCATGGTACACAGTATGATCCTGCAGAAACAGCTGCAGCAGGAACAGCATGGGGAAGGGCCACACAGCCCCCCACCATTGTCAAGGTCCCCACAGACACAGAGAGACTCGGAGGAGGAAGCCCCTGAGCCTGCTTCTGTAGGCAGATGGAAGTATGTCCAGTATGCCCAAGCTTTGGCAAAAAGGCAACGCAGGGCACACACACACACACACACACACACACACACACACACACACACTGACACTGTAGGGACCCAGGGACTGACATCTCGCTCTGACTCACACACACACACACACACAGTAAAATGAATGCAACACATATCACACTACCTGTAGCTTACCATGTATAGGCAGTGTGCTGCATGCATCTGACAGAGTCACCCCTCATCTACCATCCCCACAACAGCTGCAGGCACAAGGTAAGTCAGTCTTCTAAACAATGAATTAATGGAGTAGTATATTTTGGTAGCATATCTGTGGTATTGCTGCTTGCATGCAAGGGAATGGGTTGGCCTACTGGGGTAGCAGCAGACAACTGGCAGCTATGTGGGACACCAGGAAATGTCTGCCCAATACTGGCTTCCCCACACTATGCAGTATTATCCCAGGTGACAAATCCCACTGCAGTATATGAGGGGGGCCAACTAAGGGGGGGGGTCATATGTCACATGCATGGATGTCAATGTGGGGCTCCCATACTCACCCCTCAGTCTCACCTAGCAAGTCAGCCATAGAAAACCATAAAGGAATGTCTGGCAAAGGCCTACAAATGGTGACAATGATGGAATACCCCCCTAAAGACTTACACAGTGATATCACAGCAGGCCTTGCAGTTGCAGTAAGGCTCTGAAGGGTAACAAGTCTGAAACTCAATTGCATGCCATTACAATCTAACCTGTGGTATCTAGTGATCAGGATGGCACAGTGGTGCAGCGGTAGCGTTGTCGCCTCACAGCAATAGGTACTCTGGTTTGATTCTCAGCTGGGGTGCCTTCTGTGTGGAGTCTGCATGTCCTCTCTGTGTTCATGTGGGTTTCTTCCAGGTGCTCCAGTTTCCTCCCATGTTAGAAAGACATGCATCTGGAGCATTTCTCCCCGGGCCTCTGCTGAAAATTGGCTTTGTTCCAAGTCAGACTTTCCCAGTTAACAAATGTTAAATAAATAAATAAATAAATCATGATATGCCTCCATTCTCCAAGCTAGGGCACAATACTATGCTAAATGGAACCAAAATGTAAAGCCAATATCCGCACAGTATGTGCAAATGTGTAATGTTGCCAAGTGTGACCCCCCACACCAATATTCACATAGAAATGCAGTAACATGTAAGTATGTAGGGTAATAACAGCAGAGCACAAATTGCCAGGGCTGTCCCAATCAACATGATAACTTGTTGCACGTCCACAATATGCAGGGGTCAATGATCTATGTATATGCATGGGAAATACTGTCAGGATGTGGCCAGCACTTACTCCCGATTGTTGTGTCTTAGTAGCCTAGGTACACTTACTGTGGTAGACAGGGCCATGTTCCAGGAATCGCAGTGCCAACTATTTTGCATGTCAGCTACACCTATGGTGGGAGTTGTACACACTGTCCAGATGTCAATATCCATTACTGCTTGAAAGCTGGACAGGTCCTGGACAGGGGGCCACACATGAACAGTACACAGGTCGGAGTAATCTACACAGTGCCTAACCATACCTCCCAACTGTGCAGACCTTTTGAAGAATGTACAGAGGTTTGCATTATATTTGTGGTGTCTTTATCATGAAATAGTGGTTGTGTGGCAAATCATTGGTAAACCATGAAAGTCTAAAGTCAGAAAATAATGACAGATTGTAGTGTCTCAGACTTCATACCCTATAGAAAACACATGGTAATGCAAATGCTGTTATTGTATCACCCTTCTAGGTTTGTAAGGCCAATAGTTAAATGGTTCCTATACTTAGGCCTTTGTCACTCAATTACTTATGGCTTTGTCCAGATGTCTTGCTCTCAAACGTAGAGAAGTATGGTGCCTAGTAGCACAACAGGTACCTGAAGGTCAGTGTACTGGAAGGTCATAAAAGGCTGCCCCCTTATTGTGTCAGCACTGACAACATGTCACTGGCCAACAGCCATACTCCTGGAATGGCAGGTTGTCACAGAAGGAGCAAAAGTATGCCTCATATATTTGTTCTGCTTGTCCTAATATTGCATTCTCCTGCAAAGTATTTGCAAAACAAGAAAAGGTCATGTCAAAACATCAATGGCAGACAGTGGAGAAGCAGATGTCATACCCATAACAGAAAACAAGCAAGTAACAAACAGGTCCCCCAACTGTCTATGAATGGCAGAACAGTATCAATACCTGTCTCCATATGTGGGCCTTCATCTGACTGTCATATGTGGGCCTGTCCAGATGTCAGTGACAGTTTGAAAGCTAGGCCAACATGTAGCCACATAATACCATAGTAACACAAACTGTCTGAGGACCTCAGCAGATGTAGTGGTGCAATGATGGACAACCTGCCAAATAAGTATGCTCAAATGTGTGTAGTCCATAACCTTCTGTGTGATGTTACAGCATTTACCATGCTCACACCAGAATTAAAAATACATAACAGCAGCCAGTGTGGGCAAAGCCTGTGACCAGACTACAGAAGTATAAAGAGACACACAGAAAGGGGGAGGGGAACCACTGACCAGACAAATGGAGAATGTACACACCAGAGCACATTTTGCAGTACCATAGGTGCCCTGCAATGTATGGAGTCAGTAAGCATCACCTGCAAATACACAACACACATCCAGATAAGTGGAGGTCCACAACAAATCAAACCCCAAGTAAAGGACACTTCAGAGGCAAAAACACATGAGAACTTACCAAACCTACTCACCACAGACCACGCATACTCCACACACCAGGGTACTGCAAACACTAAGGCCTTACCATACACACAACATATTACTCATAGAGGACTTCACTGTGAGACACACAGATATGCCACACACCAGGCAGGATAAGAAGAAAGTCACAGTTACTTGTTTGTCAGGTGCCATAATCTGCCATATCACACATGCACTCAAGTCACCCCACAACAGGTACAAGTATCACACTAGCCTGGTCCATGGCAGTGTGAATGATGTCAGAAGTACTTAACGGACTATAAAAAGACAGAGATGATGCAGCATGTTGCATATGTGTCCCATGCAGGTATGTCCCTAGCCGTAAGCAACATTCTGCTGTCACCCAGAGTGATGGATCAATATGAACAGAAAGTGAATTTCAGTAAAACCTGACTCACTCACCATTGTCACCCCAGGGGGATCCACTGCCTGGCAGCCTGGGAACATATGAGTGACAGAACACACTGCCTTACTACAGATGGCCTGCATCAGTCTCACATGGCCTACAGGCCTCTGGCAAAGGCCCATGCCTCACCCATAGCACCATTGTAGGGAATGTCATGGGGTCCATACTACCAACATAACACAGTCAACAAAATGTAAATGAAAGGCCATGCCGCTAAATGCTAGTGGCATACCTCTCAACCTTTTAGAGCAAGAGGTCTGGACAAAGCCATACATAATGGTGGGATAAAAGTCCCAACTATAGGGACACTTTTGAAATAATGCTTTCATAATGTTGGAAAGGTGATAGAATAACAGAAGGGGTGTGTAGTAGCATGGATGTCATGAAGGATGTGAAGTCTGAAATTCTAATGTTCGGTCATTATTTCCTGACTGCAACCCTGAGTGATTTGCAATAAACCTGCTAGAAAACCACAATGTTAAGGGAAACTAACCAGATATATGTGGCATGAATCTGGATAATCTGTGAGAATCTGTGCAGTTGAGAGGTATGGCTACACCAAGATATGACCTTTCAGGTAAGAAGAATACTGCACAACCAGGAGATCCCCAGCCAGTATATCACCAAGGTGCTGGACCATTTACACAGCTTCATAAGTTAATCGGCTGTAGCCATCTCCCAACTGGCCAGATTGTGCAAGAATGTCTAACCTTTGCCTCATAATATTGGTCTGTGAATCATCCATGTTGTATTTCTCTGGTAAATAACTGTGATGATCTGATGATATCTGTCAGTAGGTAATGACACAATACATTACAGTGTCAAACATTACATAAGTCAGAAAATGTCTGCTAAAACAAACCCTGTAACTCAAGCAACTCATACATTAATAAGAGCAATAGTTACAGTATCGCCCTATGTTTGGGCCATTGTTTCCACATATTGGCAGCCTATCTCCAGATATCTTGCACAAACAGGTTACAAGGTATGGTTGTAGCACACAACACCCCGGACTGGAGTTGCAACTATTCCTGGAATGCATTCCAACACTTAATATAGAAG
>NC_056730.1:132034649-132057149 GCF_019279795.1 Protopterus annectens | reverse complement strand
GTTTGTTTGTGTGAGAACTATATCCATTGACTGGCCGTGGTGTACAATTCTAGGCTATGGTACTCCCAGTACATGTCACGAGGTCCACTTTACAAAGCCCACTGTTTACATCTACTGTAGAGGTATCTGTAGACACTCTTCATCCCTATAAGCCCTGTGCCGCATGCAACAGGTATGTAACAGTATTGAATGAATAACATGATAGGCAGGGCTGCTAATGTCAGTACTGGCAAATGTGTGTCTGTGCATTGGTGTGTATAGCAGAGTTTGTGAGTGTGTAGACTCATAGGTGGCAGTTCTATGAGTCGTTTCCCACCCAGTACAAAATCCTTTGCCGTACCTCACAAAAGCACATGATGTTATTCACTTTACAGGTACCTTGGAACACTCATCACACTATTAATTCCATGCCACCTGTGATAACTACATAACACTGTACTACCACTAACTAGATAGGTAGGGGTTCCAAACCCAACACTGACAACTGTGATCCTGTCCATGTGTGTGTGTGTGTGTGTGTGTGTGTGTGTGTGTGTGTGTGTGTGTGTGTGTGTGTGTGTGTGTGTGTGTGTGTGTGTGTGTGTGTGTGTGTGTGTGTGTGTGTGGGTGTGTGTGTGTGTGAATGTGTGTGTGGGAACAGTATTCCCTATGTGTTTGGTCGACACAATATCCTTTGGGGTGTGTGTTTTACCAATCTGAGATGTGTTCCAGCCACTACACTTACCACTATCCACTTCACAAGAGCTGCTGATGTCAACCACCATAGACTTACCTGTATACACCCCTGAGCCCTATAACCTCTGTGCACATACAATAACTGTTACACAGACCTAGTAAATGTGCACATATACATCTGTACCTCGGCTATGAAACAGTTGATAAGTTACCAGTCTGCCATACCCCTCATTGGCAATGTCTGCAGGGCCACATCCTGCTGACACACAGACACCTAGAACACAAACAGAATACAGCATGTGAAATTCCATTCAGTCTATGTTACTAACACCAATAATGCATCATGGCTGAAATGGTGCACACACTCTGAAGTGTACCCATTACAAATGCCAGCTGACATCACCTTACACAGAATTACATAGCTAAACTGTACTTAATTCACCCTGTGCATCAGAACCATATTAATATGTCCCTGCACTGGTGGTATGGATTATAGGGATGTGGCACAGGTATCATAATATGCACAGGATGTTGTGTGGATTTGCCAGAGGCCTAGGCTGGGCCATACGGCTGACATCACGTGTGTGTGTTTGGATGGATGTTCTGTGAATGGGCCATGCAGAGGTGGTGTATGGGTGTGTCTGGAGGTGACCTGGCTGTGATGGTGATGTATGTGTTTGTATGCACACAGTCACACCATGTGGCTGCCCTACACAGAGGTATGTTTGACAGCTGTGGACTGTACATGGGAGGGTGTACAGTTTATCATCTCTGGCCATGGACAAGTAAACTGGTCCTGCCAGGGGTCTCATTGGCACCACCAGGCCCAAGGCCCAGATGCAGTACTACTCCCCAATGGTGACTACTGTGTGCCAGATCCATATCCCTGATGGGACCGGCCAGGACCACGTGCCCATGGCATGCTGCATTGTGGTATGGACAGCACTCCCCTTTGGTAGTGCTGCTGGTACTGCCACTACAGGATTCTGAAGGTGCACAACCCCGTAGACCCTCATCTGATCATGGTGCTGACCTACGTCCACTTGGCTGCCGCCCATCTCCCACCACATGCTCCAGCACAGGCATTGCACAGTTGAGGAGTGCCACAGTCTCACCCCACCATCTATTCATGACCTCAATATTCTCACGTGTGGCCTCAACCAGGTCATGTAGGTCACCATGGACACCAGGAAGATGTGCATCCAGGACCCTCAGTATTTGTCTGGTGTTGCAGTCAGTATATGCCTGTGCCTCCATGATGGCCCAAAACATGCCTCTGGTGACACCTGCTGTGGCACCTGTGACAGGAGCTGGATGGACAGTAGTCCTCCTCTGAGCACCCCTGTCCATCCACCTGTGTGGAACCTCGCCTGCACTCCGGCTATGGCAAGTGGCCACAGTCACACTTGCCATAGTCAACACACTAGCCTGTTCCATGCCACCACCCACCAACTGTCCATTATCTGTGGCCACTGGGGATGGGGTATGTGTGGGCATTGTGACTATGTGCAGGGATGTTGTGGACAACAGTGGGGTGCCAACCGATGGCACAGATTCAGCCCCTGAGAACCCCACCTGTGTCTCACTATGACTATCATGATTGTCAGAGTCTGCAGAGACACTGACATCAAGTTCTGTGCAGGAGGGACTATGACCTCCATCGCCACCTGTGAGGGGAAGACAACATATGTAAATTAATACCTGCACTATAAGGTTGGCTGGTATACACACTGACATGCACGCGCGCGCACACACACACACACACACACACAGACACACACACACACACACACACACACACATACACATGCTCACATGCACACGTACACATGCACACACACACACACACACACACACACACACACACACACACACACACACACACACACACACACACACACACACAAACACACACACACACATACACACATACACAGACACATAGAGGCAAGGTAGCACAAAGGCATTACACAGACCTTCCAATACCCAAATGGTGGCATGTGTGACACACTGTCAGACCACAGCATACACACTCTTGACAGGCCCTCAACATCATGCAGTGCAGCCATTTTCACTCCATGTTACTAACAATATACACCCCTGGGATACGTGAGTAGTATTAGTAGGTGATGGCCTTTCACCTAGCACACACTGCACCCATGTACACATTATTGCTGTTCACCTGTATAGCACAGTGGTGACCCCTACAGAACATACCTCACAACTGTACAAATCTTCGCAGACTGTGTAAATGTCTGGCTCATATGTTTGCTCTGTTCCTCATAACTCCTGTGTTTGTCTGACACATTACTGGGATTATCTGAGGATTGACATCACTAATTAATGACATACATTTGAGTGTCAGACCCCAAAACTTGCAGTAAATGTATGTTAAAACAAATCCTGTTACAGATACAACATTATAAGCTTACAGTTGATATGATAAGTGTACACACCCCTGGTAACATGCCAGGTTCTTGTAATATGTCAAATGAGACCACAATAATTAATTTCAAAACACTGCCCATCTTTAATGTGACATATCACCTGTGCAATCTAATTGGTAAACAAACAAATGTGTTAGCTGTAAAATATAATAAATTAAATATGTACAATAGGGTGGTTGCATAAGTGTGCACACTCTTAAAACTGATAATTTGTTGAAGTACCTTTTGATTTAATTATAGCATGCAGTCTTCTTGGGAAGGAGTCTATCATCATGGGAAATTATAACTTGGCATTATTTGGCCACTCTTCCTTGCTAAAGCCCTCAAGCTCTGTCAGATTGCAAGGGCATCTCATGTGCACAGCCCTCTTCATATCACACAGCAGATTTTGTATCAGAGTTTGGTCTGGGCTCTGGCTGGGCCAATCCATAACCTTGATTGTGTTCTGGTGGAGCCATTCCTAGGTGGATTTGGATGTATGCTTTGGGACATTACATCAAGTAAAGAGACTCTGAGTAACACCAAATAATGGTCTGCTGTCCTAGTAGGATATTCCTGAAATTTACTTAGTTGCCTGCTACAGCAAAAACCCTCTTCATCTTCAGCTTTCTGGCAGATGCATAATGGTTGTGGGCCAAAAGTGAGTGGTATTTGGAACTGTTCATAATTCCCTCTACCTTGACTAAAGCCCCAGTTCCAGCTTATGAACAGTAACCCCAAAGCAGGACACTGCCACCACCGTGCCTCACAGTGGGGATAGTGTCATCAGGTGATGCAAAGTGTTGCTTGTGCACCAGACGTACCTTTTGGAATTTTGGCTGAAAAGTTGATCCTTGGTCTCATTGCACCATAACACATTTTCACACATGCTCTTGGGAGACTTGATGTAATGTTTTGCAAATTGTAGCCAGGCCTGGATGTTTTTCTGTGTGGGAAAATGCTTCCATCTTCCAACCCTACCCCATAGGCCAGTCTTATGGAGAATACAGGAGGTTTTGTCACATGTAGTACACAACCAGTACTTGCCAGAGATTCCTTCATCTGCTTCAGTTTTGCTGTATGTCTCCTGGCTGCCTCTCTAACCAGTTTTTGTCATGTCGTTTCATCAGTTTTGGGGGACGTCTAGTTCTTTGCAACGTCATTGTTGTCCCATATCTACTCCACCTTTTGATGACTGTCTTCACTGTGTTCCATGGTATATGTAATGCTCTGGTAATGTTTTTGTACCCTACTCCTGACTGATACCTTTCAACACTGAGATCCCTTTGATGCTTTGTAAATTCTCTGTGAGCCATGGTTTTTGCTGTAGCAGGCAACTAAGTAAATTTCAGGAATATCTTACTAGGATAGCAGACCATTATTTGGTGTTACTCAGAGTCTCTTTACTTGATGGCAGGTGTGTACCCAAGCAGTCTGAATGCTGTAATTAAATCACAAGCTGCTCCAACAAAGTATTAGTCGATGGGTGTGCACATATATGCATCCAGCTTATTGTAAGTTTTGTATCCTTCATATTTGGTCCCCTGACAGATTTGTTTGTTTTTCGAGTGAGTTGTTCAGGTTATAGATCACATCAAAGGTGGCAAAGGTGTGGAATGAAATACTGTGGTCTCATGTTTTATATCACAAACATCTGGCATATTAACAGGGGTGTGTGCATGTTTTATTTCCACTGTATAAGAGTAATATTTCAAATATGTCCCTATTTTCAGGCCTTTGTCCCACCATTCTCTCAGTCTCTGTCCAGATTTCTTGCACTGACAGGTTGTGAGGTATGTTATGGAAATGTTACATCTCCTGCATATAGCCCCCTGTGGTGACCACTGTTTTGCAATGTATTTAACCCCACCACAAGTGAACATGCACATAACACAATATGGCTAGAAGTGACAGTTGTGTGCATGGTAAAATGTATGCCCTTAACACGCCTTGGGTATTAGTAAACCACAACAGGATAATTCCATACTCACCAGCTTCAGGCTGTTGTCCCACATCGAGACCAGAAGGACCTATGTAGGTGTGGGAGAGAGGTATTGTCAGCAGATTCACAAGTGGCACTGGTACAATATGAATGCAGCTTTTCTGCACATTTATGATACAAGCACCAATACTACACAATTTGCTATCTTTCCCCATAGATGTGCATGTCTGTGCATTACAAAACCCAACAACAACTGCATTCTGACCTAACATATACATCTAGATACTCTATGGATGCCAGTATGGCTTTACCTGCATGCTTCACACCCACTGTCTGGGTGCCACCCACCTCCACAATGTTGTTGTCTGGACTCTGATGTTGGGGTGGGTGGGTGCCCCAAGGTTAGCAAGGAGCTCCTTGGTGGGTGTAAGTGGGGCCTGCATAGCAGGACCCCCACCTGTGGCTGTGCGGTCCCTGGCCACGGCAGCAGCCCTTCGCTGGGCATGGAGTATCAGGTCAGTCGCACGATGCCGGACCTGCCCGTATGTTCATGTATGCAGGCCAACATTGTTTACCCTGTGGACAAAGTTGGCCCACAATGTGGTCCATAGGTTCATAGGTTCATAGGTTCATACTAGGCTATCTGCCGAGGGCATTTACAAGCCTAGCCCATAGTTTTGTGGCTTACGCCACCCCTTTAGTATGGGGAACTATACCCATTATTTTGCTGTGCCTCTGTCGAGCAGTGACACTGAGGTAATCCCTGGGATATATCTGCGATCTCCCATCCATTGGTCAAGATTTCTCTTGAACAAGGCCAGCGAGGTGCTCTGCCTCACATATACCGGGATTTTATTCCACAGCATAGGGAGTCTTTGGGTGATGAATCTATCCCTCCAGCACGTCCTATTAATAGCCGTGTCGAGGTTTAAGTCTCTCGCCCTTGTGGCTCTGATGGATCTAGATTTTTTGAGGTGAAGCATATTCATCAAATCTGGGTTTGACATGGCCTTGTATGTTAGGCAAAGGTCACCTCTGAGCAAGCGGTAAGCGACTGAATAGAGCTGGAGTTCTTTCAGTCGGGCAGCACAGGACAGATGTTTGAGACCCTTTATCCTTTTGGTGAGGAACTTTTGTGGCCTCTCCAGCTGCTGCAAGTGTCGGGTCAGATACATTCCGAATGGGGCATTGTACTCAATCATTGGTCTGATGAGTGATGAGTATAGGGAGACTATGACCTCCCTTGATCTAGATGAGAATCCCTTCATGATAAGGTGGGCAATGTACTTTAGCTACATGGGTGTCGAATGACAGACTACTATCAACCTGGGTCCCCAGGTCCCTGATAACTTCTTCTGTGCTCAGTGGATTGCCACCTATTTGGTAGCTAGGGGTAACCTTGTTTTTCCCGAAGGGTATGACTATGCATTTTTTGGCATTTAACTTTAGGCCATGGCTCTGGCACCAGTTATCCATTTCTGTGAGACCCTTCTGAAGGATATCTGTGTCAGATGTGTTTTCTACTATGGCGCCCAGTTTGCAGTCATCTGCAAACTTTGTCAGCCATAACCCTCCTGTGTTTGCTTGTACTTCGGAAAAGTAGATGCCAAACAAGAGTGGGCCCAGGACTGAGCCCTGTGGTACACCACTTGTGACAGGCTTTGAGTCTGACATGGCACCAGCAACTCTGACCCTGTGGGTTCTGTCACTCAGCCAGTTTGCAACCCATCTTGTGATGTATGGGTTAACATTTAAGCTGATGAGTTTTTCAATGATACCTGAGTGGGGTATTGTATCGAAGGCCTTCGCCAGATCGAGGTAGGCTGTATGGACTGCCTTTCCCTCATCAATGGCTTTGGTGACTGTTTCAAAAAAGTCAACTAAGTTTAGAAGGCATGATCTGCCTTTGACAAAGCCAAACTGGGATGGATCCAAAGTCTGCAAATTTCCTATGTCTTTATTGATGAGGTCCATTATGATCCTCTCCATGGCTTTGCAGATAAGGCTTGTCAAGCTAATGGGCCGGTAATTTCCAGGGTCGGTGGAGGCACCGCCTTTGTGAAGTGGGACCACAGTTGCAGTGCGCCACTCCCTGGGTACGTATCCAGAGGTAAGACTATGATTAAACAGCTGTCCTAGCTGTGGGTTTAATTCCTCGTTGAGTTTGTGGAGCACACAGCCGGGGACACCATCAGGTCCCATGGATGCTGTGTTTTTTGCTTTGGAGAGAGCAGTTCTCACTTGGGCGTTGGAGATGTTTGGGGGGGCTGCAATTGCTTGGTATAGATATCTCTCCTTTTGGGGGGAAGGGGGGGAGAAGTTTGCACTGAACCTGTCAGCCAGTATGTTGGCAATGTCTGTAGGATCAGTAATCTTCACATCATTTTGAACTAGTTCTGAGCATATCTGGGAGTTTCCTCCCAGGTTTCTAACATAGCTAAAGAAGGCCTTATGATTTTCTTTTGAGTCTTTAGCTATTTTTCTCTCAAAATTTGCTTTGGATGATTTTATGAGAGCTCTTAGTTTTTTACTTATAGTGATCAAGGGTGTCTTACCTTTTAAGGATTTTGCTCTATCTTGTAGTAGCTTCCTCCTTTTGTTGTAGAGTTTGTTTATGGCTGGGGTCCACCAGACTGGACGCTTGCCTTTGGTACAAAGAGTCTTTGTTTTGCTTGGGATTGCCTTATCCATGCAGTCCTGCAGGTGCTGGTAGAAGGCATTTGTAAGTGATTCAGCGGCTTGAGTACTGTTTTCCGCTCGGGGCCTTAAAGGAGACCACACTAGTCTTTAGAAGTGTGAAGTCGGCTTTCGAGAAGTTTTACTGTGGTCTTTTTATTTCAGGTGGGGTGGGATGAGGACCTCCAGCGAGATTAGTTTGTGATCTGATCTCACCAGTGATGGGTATACTTCGGTGTTGAACATTGTGCTCCCATGTTCGTGATGATGAGATCAAGTATTTTTCTCCTCTTGTGGGGATGGTGACTAGTTGTTCCATGGCATTTGAGTTTATGAATTCCAGGAACTTTTGGGCTAGGGTGTTTGGGCTTGAGTAGTGTTCCCAGTCTATATTAGGGTAATTGAAGTCACCTAGTATGATGGTGTTTGGTGATACATTTATCCCTCTAGTGTTTTCAGGAAGGCCATGTGAGGTTCCTGAGTTTGTGAGGGTGGCCTGTAACATGCTACAATTTGCAGAGCAGTCTTGCCTATGGTTAATTGCACCTGGATGGTCTCCAATGCATCGTCGTTGCCACCAGTCTTGAGGTGTGGGTGTCCTTGATGAATATGGATACCCCCTCCTTTCTTGGTATTGTCCAGATTTTGGGGCGGAACGCATGATAAGAGGTAAAACCTGATAGTGCTGGGGTGCTCTCAGGAGCCTTGAACCAGGTTTCTGTCACTGCACAGACATCAATGTTCTCCATACTGAGAAGGGCCTCGAGTGTGCATTTTGAGATTTAGACTTCTGGCATTGAGCAGCATTACCCTTAGTTTTTTCCATTTTTGTGTTCTAGGGTGGTAGGTTTAGAATTTGAGCCTTGCCTAAAAAGGCACTATGGGGTGGCAAGAGCCTTTGCCAATATCCGAATCCAGGGTGACAGGTGCAAGCCATCCCTTGCGAAGCAGCGTGGCTTGTCCAGCATGTCATCCCAGGCAGACAGACATTGGATCCCCTTTGAATGACACCAGAGTTTAAGCCAATTGTTAAAGCTGATCATCTTATCTCTGTATTGTGGCATCATTCTTGGTGAAGGTAGGATACTGCTCAAGGTCAGGGTCATACCTGCCTGGGCTACATAATCAGAGAGCTCCTCAATGTCTCTTTTCATGTAGTCCAAGGAGGTGTCTCAGGTCGTTTACACCAGCGTGGACAATGGCTGAGTCATATTTGTACCTGCTGTTGAGAGACCTGAGTGCTTGCGTTATGTGGCGGATTCTAGCCCGACAGGCAGCTTACTGTGACCTTCTCCTTACTCAGTCTGGTGAGCGGGACATCAGTGTGTCTGACTATGGAGTCACCAATGACTAGTGTGTCTGGCATTGTGTTTGGCCTTAAGGGCTGTGACTGTTTGACACTCTGACTGTGAGGTCTATGTGTTGCAGGTGTTGTGTTCTGAGGTGGTGGTTGTTTGGGTGTCTGCTTTGGTGGCCTCTGCTGTTTTGGTAGATTTTTGATCAGAGCCGCCGAGTATGTCTTTGTGTGTTTATGTGTATGATTTGAGGTTGTGATGGTACTATGTGAGACTGGGTCTATAGTGTGTGTGGTAACCTTCTCCTCCTGACTGGTCTTGCCAGTCCTATGTTGAGAGAGCTCAGACTCCAGTTTGGCCGTATAGTTGCATCTCTCGCATGTATTTGTGTTTTGTGGGAGGAGGAGAGGGTTGTCTGTGTACATGAGGCAATTGTAACATTGCCTCAATATTCCCATCCACTCCCGCAGATGCTGTTGCCACTGTCTGAACATTATACTGTAGTGCTGGGTGATGTGGTCAGTTATTACTGCAGTTTCAGCCTCCGTGTATGCAGGATTTCTGGGGCTATGCATTGCACCTGGAAGACATAAGCAGGGAAACACATCACAGGACCTCATACATTTGTCAACAATATTTACAGAACCTGCACATCTACATGTCAGTAGCCACTACTCACAACCACATCATACCCCTATCAGCTATCAGCACAGTATGAGCTTTCATTGCACTCCTGGTCCTTATGTGCCATGTTCCCCCCAATGAGGGCCAGTAAATAGCATTATCCTCTCTTCATCATTCACTTCTGTGTAGAGGGATGACAGTGGCCATCTTCCATGTGGATGAGGTTCTGGATGGTGCTTAGGCTTTGTTTGATTACAGTGTGTAATGGAGCTGGAAGCACATGACTGAGTTCATGCAGGATGCAGACATGGATGTTATCAGGTCCCATGGAGACCGGGTTTTGTTGCCTTTCAGTAGGCATTATGGACATGCTCCTTGATGATGAGGGGAGAGGTGTGGGTGCTGTGCATATCCACCTATACTGATGGAGGGACAGGGTGGGTGATGTTTCCACCTAACCTGTCTGCAGCGGGTTGGCTATAGCTATGGCATGTGTGTATGTGGTGTGATTGACCACTAGTACAGGGTGGGTTGGGTTGTTGCCTCTGAGACTGAAGACATATGTGAGGATGGCCTTGTGATTGGCCTTGGTGGAGTGGATGTGTTCACTTTGTACTCATAGTTAGTCTTACTGTGATTTACCTGTGACCTTTTATGCTTGTTCAGACAAAGGTGGACATGCTTCCAAGTTGGTGCCTGCACCTACTTGGCCCCGTACAGCCAAAATAGTGACCTATTACGTGGTTTGTGTATTGCTGGTGTCCACCAAAGGGGATTGCCCTATCTTGGTGGAGGTGGGTTTTAAGAGTCAGGTATTGCTGAGACCATACAGCTATATAGGTGCTCCTATAGCTGTTTGTAGTAGGCATGGACACAAGGTCATAACACAACTGCAGAATTCTCCAAATTCAACCTGATAATCATGCTTAATGTAGTACACATTTCTGTGTCAGGACAATACAACAACCAGTAGCTGTAGGCATATATGTCTGTTGCATGCACTAACACTCATATTACACATGTGTACAACATGTACATCTTATCTACCTGACTGCTCGCAACACGTCTGTTGTTTTCTTTCTTCCAGCTAAACCTACTCATACATACATGTGCACTTGTGATACCTGATATACATACCTGCTCTATGTCAGTATGGCACACTGTATTTACACTCTTCCTGCTCAGTCATATCTCTCAACCTGTTAGAGCCAGGCATTTGGATGACTGCACACATAAATGGGAGGTAAAGGCACACAAATATTGACACTGTATTACTATTGCTGTAACATACTTAAGTCAGTTGGTAGCACAGTAGGCTTTGTATTCTCAGAAATACCCTGGAGGATGTATGACATTCAGAAGTATGCTATCATGTTCTGATGCCAGTGTTCACAGACTTGCCAATGGTTTGCCAGACATAACACACCTCTATGTGTAAATGACTACAAATATTAGGCACACGTGGTTATTGTGCAGCAGGACACTGTGCAGTTGAATGATGTGAGCTCAGTATATCACATGCTGTTCAACACATACTTCTGTGACAGTAGTTTATTATGCACATACCCTTTATAGGTCTCTTAGATTTGCAACACAAACATGTGTATCATACTTATATTCAGAAGTAACACATGGATATGTACAACATCCCAGTAGCTGGCCTAGCAGTGTCACAATAAGTATTGTTTGACAGACACTCCAGTAGTAGTCATATGTGAGCTGTCCTTTCGGGTCTATGTTAAATCATCAAATGCTTAAAAAAGTGAACGATGATTTATTGAATCCATATAAGTGAAACCTTAGAATCTCGAATGCTTAGAACAGCAATTTTTTTCGAAGGGAAAAAAATTGCTGTTCCACAAAAAAAATAAATAAATAAAACATTACACCCCTAATCGCACTACAGTTACACAAACAGCAAAGTAAGGGAAGAGGCCAAGCGAGGCCGGGAAAGAATTCACTTATATGACATTTCGCTATTTTGCCTTTTCGTGCTTTCAAGTTTGAACAAGATGCATTTGAAAGAATGCATCTTCAATCATTTAATAAGAACCCATCCTTTCCTGGGGTGACTTAGGGGCGTGAGCTGTGATCTATGTCACTGCAGATAGAGCTGGATGCTATGGCCATAGGTGCTGTTCAGCAATATATCAGTACAGCAAGTCTTGTTGGGACATATTTGTTTAACTTCCTATTTCCCATTATCACATACCCCCTACTGCATTCCATTACATTCTTAATTGTTTCACATACCTGTTTTTTTTTTTTTTTTTTTTTTTTTTTATTTACAAGTAGTGCTGAATAGTCAAGTTTTGGTTTTGTTCGGTTTGTTTTGTGGTCTTTTTTCTTTCTTTCTTTTTCTCTCTCTGTCTGCTTAAGTATAGGTTTACACCAGTGTTGCATAGGTAGCAGCTTGCCTTTTGTAGGTACTGCTCATGAGCAGGTGATGCCCTGTGTACCAGTTGGTGTTCCCCAGTTGCTAATGGCATGCAGAACAGCTGTGTTGTTATTCCAATAGCCAATGGCATGGCAACACACTCCTATAATTGAGTACATCATGTGGGAGTTGCCCCTTTTCCTTGCCTGTAATGGAGACATCATGGAGGTGTGTGAGCTACAGCATCAAAGAGGGTAGGTGGGAATCCCTCTTACAACAAATCTTGTGGAGACAGCCCAACTAATTGGGGGAGAAGGTTCCATACTTCGGGGCAGAATGTAAGTATCACTGTTATACAGTTGGAATAATGTTAGTTTAACAGGGTTTGTCTGGACATGCATTTTTAGTGTGATTTCAAGTCTGACAGTGTTATGTGGATGACATAACTCTCAACTGTATGGCTATCTGCATGGCTAGATGTTTGCCTGTTATGTTTGGTCTGCTCCCCAGACCGTTTTTGTCCTTGACAAATCAATAGGATAATCTGGGGATTGCAGTTAGTAAATGCTAACATCCATTTGTGTTTCTGACTTCATATTCCTCAGAAAAGATATGCTACAACAAACCCTGTAACAACAGCAACTTTCTCATTTTGACAGCAATATTTCCAATATGCCCCTGTGTTTGGGTCTCTGTCACCTCAATAATGTCAGGCTCTGTCCAGATGTCATGCACAAAGAGGTTCAGAGGTATGTTACATCATTAATAAGTGTCTTCATTCCTGCTTTCACCCCAGTGATGTAGCAGACTCCCAGACATGTTATGAGGAAGAGGCCATAGATATGAGGCCAAAGCCTGGACATTCTGTGGGAATCTGTACAGTTGAGACGTATGTGTATGTCTGGCCATTGTCAACAGACTGTTAGGATTGTATAGCAGTGTAGTGTGTAAATATTAGTTGGGCTGTGTAGGGGGGTACATGTGAGTGTCATGGGCCCTTTCTATCTGACTGTGCATGCTGCTCCAGTTTCTGGTGGTCTATCAGCTGTATATGTTTGTATGGGCAGACTGTGACATGTCCCATAACACCTCAGGATTCCCACTACACTGTGACTTGGGGCAGTATATGTAGGGGTAGTGTATGAGTGGCAAACAGGATATTTTTGTTCACTCAGTCACTATACTGTAGTGTTCAGTTGTTTTACCGGTATATCGCTGTGACTGTGGTGCAATTGGTTGTGGGTATGCACTTTCATACCAGTGTGTGTTTTTCACTACTGCTACATCTCTGTAGTACCTGTTATATTTGCAAATGGATGTGTAAGCCCACAGAGTTGAATTGGGATGGTGTTGTGTAGGTCTGACTGTAGTTTGGATGGTGCTTGGTGACATGTTTGGCAGCTCAGTGTAGTTTCCCTAACATTATGTTATATCTAGATATTCATAGGATGGCTGGTTGCGTGGCTCATAACTTTTGCCTAGTCCGCATAACTGTTGTGTATTTCTGACAAATTAGTGGGACAATGTGAGGATTGAGGCCACTAACATATGAGAAGCAATTGAGTGTCAGACTTGTGATATTTCAGGCAATATATGTTAGAACAGACGGTGTTACTGCAGCAACTTACTCAGATTATCTACTCATGTATTCCAGATGTGTCCCTATTATCATGCCTTTGTCCCCCAACTTTGTCAGGCTTGGTCCGGATTCATTGCACTAAGGGATTCTGAGCATACCTGTCAAATGCCAGGCATTCCACAGGATGTCCAGATAGTTGGCTCATATTTTTGGTCTGTTCCACTAATTATTTGTATGTGTCTGGTAAATCACTGTGATGATCTGAGGAGTTATGTTGGTAAATAATGACATATACATTTCTGTTTCAGACCTCATATCCTTCAGAAGATGTATGCTGAAACAAACATTGTTACTGTAGCATCTTTAGTAGTTTATAAGGGTGATATTTAAAATATTACAACACAAAAGAAGCCAGCACCATGCCAGTAAAGTGTTTATTGCGATCTGGTACCTCGGCTTTTCGCCTTCAAATGGATGGTGATCCATTTGAAGGCGAAAAGCCGAGGTACCAGATCGCAATAAACGCTTTACTGGCATGGTGCTGGCTTCTTTTGTGTTGTAATTCGTGGTTGCTGATTCTCTTTAGTGTTTGTGGATTTGATATTTAAAATATGTCCGTATTTGTGGCCCGTTGACCTCCATTTTGATGGACTTTGTCCAGATTTCCTGCTCTAAGAGGTTGGGAATTATGATTCTGAGGTTTTACTGCACTGCATCTTATATATATATATATATATATATATATATATATATATATATATATATATATATATATATATATATGTGTGTATATATATATATATATATATATATATATATATATATATATATATATGTGTGTGTGTGTATATATATATATATATATATATATATATATATATATATATATATATATATATATATATATGAGTCTGGGACTAATAAGCGGACGGCCATTTCACTAAATCTGAAATGGCCGTGCATACTTACGCAAAAGTGCTTTTCACCGAAGAAGCACTTTCATGTAAGTATGTCTGGAGGTAGAGGGAGTTGTGGGGGAGTGACTGTTGTGGAGATTGTACTACAGTGCGGTTAAGGGAATTTTTCCCTTTTCCCCACTGTAGTGCAATTTCAGAGTGAGAATAATAAAGTAGGGGGTGTGTGGGGGGTGCAGGGGGGCTTGCCCCCCTGCATAAATGTTTTTTTATTCTTTTTTAATGTTTTGTTTTTAATGCTTTTTAACGAAAGTGCTTTTTCGGTAAAAGCACTTTTGTTAAAGTGTGTTCAGGTAATTTGGATTTTGACTGTTGAACTTTCATTCAACAGTCCTAGATCTATATATATATATATATATATATATATATACATATATATATATATATATATATATATATATATATATATATATATATATATATATATAATGTATATACTTTTTTCATATATATATATATGTGTATCACCATACATACATATATATGTATATATATATATATATATATATATATATATATATATATATATATATATATGTGTGTGTGTGTGTGTGTGTGTGTGTATTTATATATACAAAATATGACTGATTCCACAGAGCTTTTTCCCTAATGTTGAATGCCTCTGTTGTATGATTTGATTGAAAAAGCAGCAAAAATACCTGCTGCTCAAATGGTGTAGTGATACATTGCTCTGACTATAGTGTACAGAGTCCTGGGTTCAAGACCTGACACAGCCATCTGTTTTGTTGCTGAGTGGAACAGAGACTGATGGAGACAGAGTGATTAAAGCAGTTTGAGTGGCTTTATGCACGTTTGCGTGGTTTTGTGTGATGCTAATTTATGCCAAAACATGGTTAGCCTGTTTTGGCTTCACCTAGTGGCACTTATTCCTGCACTTACTTGTGCTAATTTCTTTAAAAGAAAAGAAAAAGGTGTGATAGGAAAGTGGTGAAAAAGGGGCACACAGAGGGAAAAACAATATGAAAGGTAGCTAAGGATGTTCAGGATGGGTGTAAGGAAGATCCATAGCTGTCCATTTCTTATACAGCAACAGCTGTGCATTGGTACAGTGTTTGGAGGTGAATTTGGACACTCAAACCCCAGAGAGAGGGGTGAGGATGACAGAAATGTGTTGCCAAGTCAATTGGATCGGATTACATGTGTCTAGTGACATATGTGTGAAATGGACAGCTATATATGGGACAATATTTTTGGGGGAGCAGATGTCCTTTTTTTTTTTTTTTTTTTAAAGGTGAGAGTGGGATGTTGGGGAATGATTGCAGGTACGTCTGCAGAGGTAGGTTGGGTAGTGAGACAGACAAGACAGACAAGATAGGAGACAGGGGCAGTATATGACACATGAGTGGGGTAAACACCTTTGACGGGGAGGGTGGTTGGGAATCCGAAGCCCTTGAGCCCCCATATGGATACAGTGGTACTGAGGTCCCTACCCAGGGACAGTCACCACTGCACCTTCATGGCCCTGAAGGTGGCTGTGCTGGGGGCTGGACAGGAGGGGCAGCCTGCCCCTTGAGGTGTGCCAGGCAGCCCTCCAACTGGTGCAGCCAGTCATCCAACTCTGTTTGGATGATGCTGTGCACCATACCCCAGAACTGACTGGGGGTGACAGGTCTTGTCCATGCCTGCTCCTAGGGGGGACAGGCCCATCTCCTGAGGTCATTCCACCCGAAGGTGGTGCAGGACCAACAGACAAGGAAGTCTCAGGTTGGGTCCCAGATGTGCTGGGGCCCAGTGCCACGTTCAGATGAGGCAGGACAGGTGGATCCTCTGGGATCTGCCTTCCCAAACATGATACGGTGTTGAGGTTTTACAGAACACATTGGTTTGTCATGAACAATACATTTCAAGGTTAGTTTTAACAGCATGGGCGGGTGTTCCAATTAACCCCATAAAACAGATTTGAAACAGTTGCATAGCAAACAGAACACATGCATAAATGGAATAGCAGTATGCATCATAATAGCATGCCAGTAACATTGATGGCATCAGGCCACCAACAGTGGTATTTGAATAAGGTATTTTAACATGCGACCAATCAAATATATGTACAACAATAGAACACAAGTCCCAACATTAGGTTTGGACAACAACATGCCCATAGTATATGAATCATAGTATTGATCCAGATAAGGGGTGGGGGGAGAGACAAAAAGTCCATTAACAACTGTTTATGCTTCTATTTTCCACAACAGCACTGCTCTATGGGTCAATACTCTATGGGTCTGCCCTCGCTTTACATCTGCCTATGGCCCATAGCTTCTGTAGCAGAAACATACCTATTAAACTGTCAACCTGGAATGGTATGGGGCAAACTGTGACAACTCTGAGTACATGATTAGAGGGGACTCGTACATGTCAGAGTTACATATCTGGCACAGAGGGGTACCCTGAACTGCTGTTATGTGAGTGTGCTACTGGCATATTTCAACTGGTTTCCTATCTGTTTCCAGGGTTATTGGCAGAAGTGACCACTTGCCGTGAGAGCATGACATGTGACAGACATGTATCTGGAAGAGTGCATGTTGTATGTACCTATCCTGCTGTCATTTGGAGGCATGTGGTGGGACAGTTGAACAGTTCTACACAGTTTATTAGTATACCCTTCATACAGCTACTATCCTTACCTTACCTGTAAAGCCTGTGGAGAAAATATCTGTTAACGCTACCTGACTGTTTTTACATTTATTCCTGATTTCTTGTGTGTAGATATGCACACATCTTAGTACCATTCCCTGGATTCAAACTGTGTGTGGGTATGCAAAATGAACAACTAAGCTATTTCTGATCACACTAAGCTACTGAGGAACTGCTGTTTCTTGTTTCACTGGTTTCTGCCTAACAGTCTCTTAATTAGGCAGTCTGAACTTGTAATCCTGTGATGCATGCATGACAGATAGTGTACTGTGCATTAATCCTTTGGATTACTACAATCTGGAAAGCGAAGCTTAACACAAGGCAATGCTGCATGGAACATACTTTTATACATCACACATTACTATTTAGGGTTCAGAACTTAGTGCAGTATATATTTCACATTTCATTTATATCTTGTTTTATAGCTCTATTCTAAGTCTACAGCAACATACCAGAGTAAACACAAAAGTTTCTGTTATAGATGTTTATTACAGATCAATATTAGCTGGACAGACTTTGTTTATTCAGTTAAAAGAGTAACAGTATACCTACTATCAGTAAACAGTAAACAATGCACTCCTGTTTAGTTATTTGCACAATATATTCCAAAATAGATATTTACTCACCAGCCTGTTGGTGCAGCTTCAGCAGTCTGTCTCCATGGGCTTCAATGTTACTAGCCCTCTCTGCTGCAGCTGTAGGGAAGGAAAACAAACATTATGCATACCTGTCTATCACACACTTAGGCTAGAATTTGGTACACCTATATCTGTGATACTTACAAACTGCTGGAGCACAGTTGTCCCTAATATCTTGGATCCACTGGTCCAAGAGTGCTCCGTTCCTCTGTTTTAGGTCAGCATATTGGTGCCAGAACTGCTCACCACTTCAGGGGATGCCAGTAGCACCGGTGAAATCATTGGTGAGATGGTCCCAGGCCTCAGCTTTATACTGACAGCCCTGGTACTGGCCCTGCAGCAGTTTCTCATCATGGTTACTTACGAGGAGTCCAGCCATGACCCCGGACTTCAGGATGCCCCAGAGCTGCACCCTAAAGCGCGAACCCTCACCTACGCCAGCCTTGGTTCCTGCACATGTTAAACTATAATAGGTATTGGCTATGTTCCCACCTATGTGGTTTAAATAAAGCCATATTCCTGCCCTTTGCCGTCATTGGTCGATTTTGAAAATGTTGAGCGCAGTTTAGCAGTGCGCAAACCCGGTAAGCCGATTTTAGCAATGCTTAAAGGGGAAATTGTTGAGCACTGCTTAACAGTGCACAAATCCGCTTAGCTGAGCTGACTGCTGGTTAGCATTCATGTCTAAGCAATGCTTACAACTGCTAATCATTGCTCACTTTTAATTTTTAAAAATATCAAACTAATGACGTCATTTAGTAAGTGTATATGATTTACTTTACATGATATCCCTCTATGTGCTTCCATTACATTACCAAGGGGTGTGATTATACTGTATGGGACACTTTTGTATACATGGGTGCTTTCACATGTTGTATGCACTCACACTTCCATTTTAGACCAGCTACACTGCCCTGGTTGACAAATATCAATTACTACATCATTTAAAAAACAAAAAATAATTTTAACACTGCTTTCCTATGTAAAAATGAAATGCCTGTCTTTGTACTCAAACCATAAATGCCTGTATATAATGCTGGGACTCTAACCACTACACTATCCCAGCATTAGGATTTTAACTGTATATTTTTATTTATCTCCTCTGGGGTGTTTAAGCAATGCTGGGCAGAGGGCCATAATGCACACACCTGCTCAGCTATGCTTACACATACCTTAAAATTGAAAGAAAAAGTAATTATTTATGGCCTTGTACAGCTTTGTTACTCTAGGTGGTTAATAGGTATGTGAGGCAGGCATCTGGGCATTCTGCAGACACCTGTACAGTTGTGAGCTTTGGCCATATGGCACTTTCAGATGGCATACATTTGTGTTTCAGTCTTCATACCCTTCAGGAGGTCCATGCTACTGCATACTTTTTATTCTATCGGCTTTTCGTGTTTCTCAGTGCAGTATTAAGGGAATGTCCCTATTTGTGTGCCTTTGTCCCCCCATTATTTATGGCTTTATACATCTTTCTTGATCTAGGAAGTTGAGAAGATAATGAGGCAGGCATCTGGGCATTCTGCAACAACCTGTACAGTTAATGGCTGTGGCCATATGGCAATTTCATATGGCAGGCATTTGTGTTTATGTCTTCATACCCTTCAGGAAGTCTGTGCTACTGCATACCTTTTATTCTATCAGATTTTTGGGTTTCTTAGTGCAATATTTAGGGGCTGTACCTATTTGAGTGCCTTTGAGTGCCTTTGTCCTCCCATTATTTATGGCTTTGTACAGTTTTATTGGTCTAGAGGGTTGAGAAGTATGTGAGGCAGGCATCTGGGCATTCTGCAGACACCTGTTCAGTTGACGGCTATGGCCGTACAGCACTTTTACAATGCAGGGGGAGTGTGATAGAACCTATCATACACCGTCTGCATTGCTTCTTGCTCCCCTAGCTATTTCAGTGTCCACAGACACTGAAATGCTCATTTTATTTCATTTCAGTGTCTATGGACACTGAAATACTTTTAAAAAAGTGTTATACAGCACTTTCTGAGTGCAGGTGGTGTGTTGAATGTGTGTGCACTTATTAGACACACCCCCTGCATTCAGTACTCTTTGTGTCCATTTAGCCTTAGCAGTAGTGGGCTTTCATGAATATGCAAGGTGTGCTGCTGTTAATGCTAATGCTAAATGGACACAGTTCACTCTGTGCAGGAATAGCACTATTCCTGCATGGAGTTTATTGAATCTCAGGGCGAATCTCAGATTTGAAAGTGAGTCTCATTATACTGGAACAGAGAAGAAGAGCTCTTGTCTTTGAAATCAGCTACCAGTTTTTGATGCATCACCTACTTGCATGAGAGTTAAGGCAGGGAACAGTGGATTAAGCAGCTGTTTCTTCTGATATGCCATTTAAAGGATATGACGTAGTTCTACATCCCTTCCCTGGATGGCAGTGTGCTTCACATGTTTATAGTTACTTATTTTATTACACTTTGCTGACCAGGTCAGTCTCATTAAGCTAACGGCCTCTTTTCAGGGAAGACCCAAAGTAGTAATGATATTAACTAGGGTAAATTTGGACACGGCTCTGAGAAACTTCCCCTACAATTATCAATAGGTGCTGTGAAATTTTTTACATCTACAAAAGCTACCACCCACTCAGGCAGATGGGACCTCATTTTAAGCGGCTGTGATGATTGGCACCCATCTGAAGAATGGCTGCTTACATGTTCAAATCCAGAGTGAATAGGCAGCATTTGCCAAGCATTAGACCACATTGTCAAAAAAAAATCTTGCTGAGAGATGAAAAAGGATATGAAAGTGGATAAGTCTGTCAGTTGACAGAAGGAGGTATCTGCAGTGCTGGGGAGCTGGTCTTGAGATTAGCCCATGAAAGTGGGACAGGTGAAAAATATGTAAGTAATTATCCTCTAAGAGTATTCTCGCTGCTGGAATACAGATGGACAAATTAATAGTTGTGCTATTTCATAAACTAATAGGGTCATACATTAATTTTTTAATGCTTTTTCTCCAAACACCTTAGACCATCTAGCCATTATCCCAATTTGTTGTAATTAGCCATTCAGTCCCCTCTCCACTTGGAGCACAGTTAACACCTTTGCATCCTTCCATTTCCTGACAAATAAGCCACACTTCTTGCATAATGAAAACACACCCCTTGCCTGTGAGCAGCCACATCCCTTTCAGCATGCTATATTCAGATGCACCAAATTTTAAATCCCGTATACAATGACTGAAAGGGCAGGCTTAGATAATATGAAGCAATATACAATGAATTCATTTGCACTCCCCCACCCCACTATCTACTGCCACCCTTGCATACACCCAAGTGTTCCCCTGTTTTCCTCCCACCCTTGCCTCTGCATACTATCCAGACTACTTTTGTTTTCTCACACTTTGACTTACTTGTCATTTTTTTTTGCTACATGCTATCAACAGATACTACCTGGCCAAGAATGTACTATAATAATATGTAAGAAAGAACTGAATTATGTTGGGGTCTGGGGGCCTAAGCTTTAGGGATTTAAATGTTGTGAATATGCATTTTAGAGCATTTATCTACAACCTTGGGTGCAGTGATGGCTCACACAAAAGTCATGACTAAGCAAATAAAATATTCTTTTTAGTTTCAAGAAAGAAATAGTTTAAGTCCAAAACTTACTCTTCAAGGTTGATACAAAGTAGTTACCAATAAATTGAGTAGTATGTACCCATGAACTGAGAAGAAAATTCTTGTAAGGGCATACATTTGGGGTGCTGGAGGAAATTAGATCACCTGAATAAAATCTACACATACAGTCAAGACATACAGATCCACAAAGATGGAGCCACACCCAAGAACTCAGAAAGTAAGGTAAACAATATGAGATGCCAATACTGTTCACTGTGCCACTGTACCAGCAACAGGTTCCTTCCCCACACATCCTATCCAGGCCACCAAAGATAGCCAGTGTGTACTACTGATGTGTGACTGTGATGAGAGGTTCATAGAGGTTCATAGCTTAGTACTAGGCTAACTGCCCTTGCGAGCCATTTTAAGCCTAGCCAATTATCCCCTGTGAGATTCAAACCCTGTACCTTGTGTTTGCAAGACAAACACCTTAACCATTAGGCCACCCTCCCACTAAAGTGAAAGACATTATGGCCAACTTGCTATGTACACTTCTATACACTTCAATACCTCCCCCTACACATACACATGTAAGCGTAAGCCACAATGATTGTTTTTACATTCTATTTGAATACAGATAAGAAATCCACGTGAAATGGCAAACGTTTTAGGAAACAAGCTTCAGGAATTTGTTATCTCTCAGAATGATTCAAAATACCTTTCAAGAACTCATCATAACTGGATTTCCTGACAGAGACCTTTATTTCTAGATTGCCTTACAGAAACCCCAATTTCCTGACTGTCAGGAAAATTTCATGACAAATGGAAACCCTAGTTTGGAGTGAGATTGAAGTCCATGTGTGGGTATGTTGTTATTCACAGCTGATATGGGCATATCTAGTCTTAGCCTAACCCTTATTTCCATTGTAAGTGCACGCATGCTTCCAAACATGTCCCCCTTCACAGAAGGAAGTGCAAATGTATGTCCTCTGCCCCCTTGGATGTCTGATATACACCTGCTTCACAAGTGGGTGTTAGTAGCACAACAGGCACAGCTGC
>NC_056730.1:131994649-132032149 GCF_019279795.1 Protopterus annectens | reverse complement strand
ACTCAAGTTTGCTGTGTAATGGAGAAAGAGGAACAGTGATTTCTGTATAGAGAACATGATCTTTACGTAAAGGACTGTTAATGCTTGCATATCAATAAAACAAGATGCTAAACTTTTACTCATGAAGGAATGTGGCACACAATGGCAAAACCTCAATTAACAGGCTCTCAATCAGCTATCTCACAACAAAAAGGACTATATCCACAGGAACATTTAATATCCTCAAGGTAGATGCCTGGGAAAAAAAAGTCGTTATATCTGCCATGGGGCTCTAGAACTAAGCAAAAGTACATTGTGTGATATGCAGATTGCATCTTTACCACACTATAGTGTGTAGGGGACAGAGTATTATTTGTTTATTTATCATTATTTACCAGGAAAGTTCCAACTAGGATAAAACCCCTTTTTCAGTGGAGTATAAAAGGAAGAATCAGAATTTTTTAACAAAAGCTTATGATTGCTCAGTATGTACAAATAAGATCTGTTACCTTACTCATTTAACAAAATCAAATACAATTTTCTGTTTTTCAAAAGCTTAAGCTCTTCAAACTGAATCTGGACAAAATAATGAGACTAATGCATATCCACTTAAGGATTCCAAATAATGTAAGGGGAGAATCCATTATGGCAACTGCATAAAAGCTCTTGTTTTTGATACTCCTCAGACAGCTAACAATTTTAACAGGAGCATTTTAATTTTCTAAAATGATTATTTTATTTTATATCACAGACTGGATATATTGGACAACATGTACACTTGTGGATATATTTTAAATGTCCTTAGTTAAAACATATTAAAAGTGAAAAGAAAATTTATAGCAATATTATAGCATGATTCAAGAAGACTTTATTGAGAAACTTTGTGCTATACAAACTCACTTATTAAGGTATTTGATTGCATAACAGTAAATCAATAAAAAACATTGACTCTTCTCTGAATGATATATATTGGGAACTTAAAGAAGATGAAAGTCAGACAGACGTTCTTATTAAATAAAACACATGGCTAACAGTCAACACACAAAACATGAAAAATAGATTGAACCATACCCTGATCTCTTGGATGGATGCATACATCCTTCTGTGCCAGTACCAACAGGTACATGAACTGCAAATTGATCCCAGGTCATCCAGGTCACAGTCAGGTAACAATATATGGCAATGGAGTCTGTTATCATTAATACAGCTACCATCACACAATCATTACCAGAAGTCTCCCACATTAGCAAATTACTGTCAGTGTTACTGTTACTTTGAATTTTAACTTATCATCTTTGAATGGCTGTTACTTCTGCACCAGTTTACCCATGCATTTATGGCATGGGAGGCTTAATTCCCAGAATCCTGTTGAGCCTTGCAGTGACAGCTTAATGGTGATAAGCTGAGAAACAATGAAGTCCAGTATCTCTTGCCATGAATTTGTGCAAATACATCTCATGTTTTAGTCTATTTAACTAGTTAACACAGACATCAATGCCCTTTAAATTTCTATCAGTTATTTAATAGTAAACATGCCGTTTTCTGTGAGTGCAACAAAGTCAACGTTTGAAAACTGGCATTCCCTCTGCATTTACAGCATCATTGGGGAAAGTATACAATGCAACCTTCTCTTTCTGTGAGAAAGAAAAATTAGTCACATTTTGTCTGCCAATTCTTTAATGACTTATTTCCAAGTAGTTCTTGAAAAATATCAGTATTTGATCAGTCCACTCATTCAGTCATTCACTCATTTATGTACACACATTATCCTACTCAGTGGAGTCAGTAGCCATAAAAGGTATAGAACCAATTCTGGATAGGATGCCAGTTCACTGCACAATGTATATACACTTGTTCATATGCACACACCATCCATGGCTCTCAATTCTAGTTGTGATTACCATAACTGTAATTCTTAATCACAAGGAACTTACAGTGAAGTTGGAGGTGGGGGAGTTACCAAGTTCAATGCAACAATGCTTCAGAACACCCTTCGGCACAGCAGTCTCAAAGCTGGTGTATACACTTAGCAAAGGTGGGGGTTACAGCCTCCACATTACCACTCCTGTGGAGATGCTTTAACAGTGTAGCAGTGAGTTTTGTAATTCTCCGTTTAAATTTTAAAATGGGCTTTTATTTTCTGCAGTTTCTGACCTCCTAAATACTGTCTCACAGTTGAGTGAGGCAGCCAGCACTCACAACTATAGGTAACTAAGAGGATCACTGATGGCTTTTGGATGTATACAAAAGTCATAGCCCCTGACAGAAGCCCATGCAAAAAAGGGACGGAGTGCAGACTTTATCCTGAAAGTGCTTCTTGTTGAATTTAAAATGGAGAAGCGTGAGTTATGAGACAGCAGAGCAGTCCTAACTGTTGTATCACTATGCAATCTAGATACATCATGTTCAGTTATTAAATAAGTTAATAAATCAATCTCACTAGTAACAATGCAACAGCTAAGCTCTCCATCCTCAAAGGTAATTAGTAATTTACCCAAGTGCCTATCAGAACACCTGGAATAGTACTGCTAATCTGTTTGGAGTGGAGCTTGACTAAGGACATGAGAGATTTGCTTGTTATTGCTGCACACACATGATGCTATCTAAGTGCTCTCCAGTGGTTTGTGTCTACCAAAACTGAAGTCTGAAGGATTATTGTAAGGATTTTCAGAAATGGAAGCCACTCTAGTTTGTTAGATTATACTTATGGAGCTTTTTTGACTAAGCTGATTTCCGGATGAAATTCTGCTTGAATCATATGAAGGCATGGGATTCTCTAATTTTTTGGCTAGATAGTGTTATAATTCATATAATAATGAGTAAGAGTCAAGAACACTGTTTATTTCCATGAAACATGCCATTTTTTCAATTTAGCACAGAAGGTAAGGATGATTAGCTGTTAATGAGCTTTATTCTGTAGCCCTAGGTTTGATTTTCTCAGCTTCCATTTGCAAATGATGTGCACCTTTTATTCAGATAATATTTTTGGAATGACTTTGTGCAAGACCAGTATACTTACCTGTGCAGCAATCAAAAATGGGTTGAAAGATATAACAACCAAGTACCATCGATCCATGTTAAATGTAATTCAGTATGACAAAAAGGCTGCATATACTAGGTTGAGTGCAGTCTCACTGAGTGCACTTTCTTTATTGCTGTTCTTCGGGAAATAATAAGTTTAATTGTTCACCTTGGTCTTGCTGTTTGTGGAGTATTACTGTGCCCTGTTAGTGGGGTTTTTCACTTTTCCTGTTGTTATGTAACTGTGGAGTTGGTATATCAGCTCAGGGAGGTGGGGGTTCCTTTCTACATGGGAGTGCAGAGGCAGCTTGCCTTTCTACAAAAAAAAAATCTTTTTATGTGTTTTAGTTGATTACAATATACTTTTCATTTGATTTAAAACATTAGTGAAACATAGCTTGAGTGATTAAAACTAACATAAACAAAGCTGACAAAAATGGCTTATCCTGTGTCATGTTGTCTCAAAAGGGGGTTTCTAGGGGTTTTAAGAAGAAGACAGATGTGTTACCTAAAGTGAAAGGAGCATTATCAACTAATAAAAGTTTTCATGGAACCTTATATTTATTTTATTTTTTAATAACCTTGTCTAATGAAGAGTGGAGAGTGGACAAGGTTGCTTGTGGTCAAGTTCCTCTTCGATGTTCAACTCCATGATCACTTTTTCCATAAGGAATCACGCTATTGCAGTTTTTAGTTATGCTGCACCACAGATTCATTTCTTTGTTAGAGTTTCTCCTGTCTCAACTGTTTGTGCAACAGTGAATTAGATCTGTATATATTTGAGGGTGTTGGGGGTTTGCCACTATATGCAAAATGCAGGGGGGAATTACACCCTAAAAAATACATGTTTTCATTGGTTGTTGTCCCCAGAGAGTTGATCTCAGAGAGCTGAGACCTCATCAGTTTGAACATTGAGGACACACTGGAGAAGCTACATCACCTGCTGCTAATATTGTTATTAGAAGATTCTCATTCTCACACATCATAAAACACTTTAACTGAGACAACTTCTTACCTTTAGCTCATTTTGCCATTCTTGTAGTTGAAGATTTTAACTGAGACAACATCTTCCATTTAGTTAATTTTGTCACTCTTGGACTTGGAGTTAGAGAAATCAGTAGACAACTAGGAAAATTTAAAAGCAATGGCATTGCTGCTGTGAAAGGGCTAGCATAAAAATTACCTTTTTTTGGGGGGGGGGGGGGCAAACAGGCTTTTATTGACATTCCAGAGCAATTTGCATTACATTTGATTCTATTTCATCATTTTCATTTCAGCCCCACAACATGCCTTTCTCTTAAAGTAACAGTTATGCATTCTATCTCCCATTACTCGTGAACATCTTGTCTGTACTGACGCCTATTCAGAACCATTTTAAGACCACTTGCAGCAGAATTATCTTCTGCCTGACATTACTGCAGCAACATATTTCAACACTATTAACTAACACATTTAACAGTTTTTCAAACACATAACATTTAGGGAAACTTCATATGACATTATTAACTAAGTCACAGTCTAAAAATACAATAAAAAATTAAAATAGAATTAAAAATTGGAACAAAAGAGTATTTGGAGTAATCCTTATTTCCATTCTCCTCTCTCATGGAAAGCAAAAACTCCATACAGTGTCAAAAACACACTCTGTTAATGTATAATGTTAAAAAACGCAAGCAATCCAGTCCCCACATGTGTTTATTTTTAAGATATAGAGTGGTATAGTCATTACACAACACGTGAGCTGGCTGCACCCAAGTGCAGATGAGGTGCAATTAAGAGATATCAGATGTGCCTAAGAGCAGCAATTAGAAAGTAATCAAGAAATGTATAGACACATGAATAATTAAGGAGATGTAAATGAGGAATATGTGGAGAATATGTGCCTTAACTATATAAATGAAGTTTTTGTCTCATCTTTTGTGATCCAAAGCTGTTTTTACTACACAAGTGCACTGTGTGTATGTATGTTAAAGAAATGAAACCATGCTTTTCCAGTCACTTTTCAGTCAGTGAAAATGCTAATTTTTGCTGCAAGCCACTGAGAGTCAGGAAAGGATGGTTAGAGTGCTAAAGGGTTTCTATGAAGAATTCACCAGTACATGGGAATGGTGGAGACCAGGAGCAATGACAATATGATCCTTATGTGCAGTATGGTTACACTTATGTATCCATGTCAGTCTTTATCCACACACTATTAAGGAGTTATCAGATATGCAAACACTGAAGACACTTGGTTGTGGCCAAGGGAGTGCCCGCATACAATGTGATCAAGTACATGAGAAACCACGTCATGAGAAAGTGGTGCAGGCATTCATGTAGATTCCTCCAAGAAGAAAGCAGTTAGGCCTTATCAGATGACTACATTATCAGGCAGTACCTGTGAGGCAAGATTTACATCTTTAGAATAGGTAATTCTGGTGCTGTTAGTTTTGTGGATATGCAGGAGGTCCCTCAGAGTGGGGACTGACAATGCCCTGTATGCCAGGCATAGATCTCCCCTCAAAGGCCTGTAAGAGACAGAATACAGGTATAGGGCCCTGTGGTGGTCTGCATAGGACATATTACTTACATCCTGTATTCTTTTAGTGAGGAGCCTCTGCGGACATTTCAATTGTTGGATATGCCTGGTTAGGTACATATCAGAGGGGGCATTGTATTCAATGATAGGTCTGATGAATGCCGAATACAGTGGAACAATGACTTACTTAGACTTAGATGCCATACCTTTGTTTGTAAGTCGCGCAACATAGAATGATTTCCTCACCACTGTAGACATATGATGATTAAAGTCTAGATTACTATCTATGTGTGTCCCTAAGTCCCAGAATACTGAGTCATCTCTAAGGTGTGTGTTGTCAATATGATAGTTAGCAGGGATGGTTGACTTCCCAAAGGATACTATTATGCATTTCTTGGCATTTAGTTTTAGTCCATGGCTCTAACACCAGTTGTTTGTCTGTGTCAGCCCCTCCTGGAGAACATTTGTGTCAGTGTGAGATTCAATACCAGCTCCTAATTTGCAGTCATCTGCAAATTTAGTCAGCCAGAGACCACTCACATTGGCCTTGACTTCTGAGAAGTAAATGCCAAAAAGGAGCATTCCAAAGACTGATCCCTGAGAGACTCCACTTGTGACTGGTC
Source organism: Protopterus annectens (assembly GCF_019279795.1). Taxonomy (NCBI): domain Eukaryota; kingdom Metazoa; phylum Chordata; order Ceratodontiformes; family Protopteridae; genus Protopterus; species Protopterus annectens. Next base: position 132,026,008 of record NC_056730.1, on the reverse strand, counting down.
TCTTTGTAGAGGTGGATTCCCCAGTTCTAACTTCCTGGGTCCTGTCTGTGAGCCAGCTTGCTATCCACTGGGTGAAATATGGGTTTGTACCTAACCTCTTGAGTTTGTCAACAATGACCGAGTGGGGTATTGTGTCAAATGCCTTTGCCAGGTCAAGGTAGGCAGTGTGAACGATTTTTGCCCTCATCCATTGCTTTGTTGACCTACTCAAAGAACTCCACCAAGTTGAGTAGGCATGATCTGCCCTAGACAAAACCAAACTGGGATGGATCCAGTGTCTGGATGTTTACTATAACTCTATTGATCATCTCCATGATAATTCTTTCCATGGCTTTACATATAAGACTAGTGAGACTTTTGGGTCTGTAGTTTCCAGGGTCTGTAGATGCCTTTCTTCATTCATGAAGCACAAAGCCTGTTTGGAGGCTACAGTTAAATAGTAATCCCAGGGCCCCTGATAGGTCATGTTTTATGCTATTTAGAAGACATCCTGTGATATTGTCTGGGCCCATTGATGCAGTGTTCTTGGTCTTAGAGAGAGCATTAAGGACCTGTTCCCTAGTGATAGTAGGGAGAGTTATATTTGATGATATTTACTGAGGGAAGGTTGAGGGGGAGAGACGAGTAAAGCTGGAGCTGAATTTATCAGCCAGGAGGTTTGCTATATCTTTTGGCTCAGTATAAGTGACTCCATTTACAATGAGCTCTGCTCACAATTGTGTATTGCCTTTGAGGTAAGAATGCTTTGTTGTTGTCCTTGGCCTGGGAGGCCAAACTTACCTCAAATGTGGCTTCGGTAGACTTTATTTGTCCTCTGAGTTGTTTGTTTAGTTTGATGAGAGTGCTTTTATCTTGCTGGGTGCTACGCCTCCTAATTTTTGCCATGATTTTTTTCCTCCTGTTATATAGCCAATTGATTTTCTGTTTCCACCAGGATGGCTTATTTTTTTAGTTAGTTCTGTACTTCTTTCTAGTGGGTACAGCTGCCTCTATGCAGCTATTAACATGCTTGTACAGGATTTCTGTGAACAGATCTCCATAGGCAGAAGTGTTCTCAGGGTTTATGGGGCTAGAAATTTTACCAGGTTCTCACTTAATAGCAGGAGGTTAAACTCGGAATAGTTCCTGAATATTCCAGATTAAGCTGAGGGTCCAGGTTTTATTTTTACTTCAAAGGAGACGATTTTGTGGTCTGACCTTACCAGGGAAGGCATTACAGTAGAGGGTGTGCAGCAGTCTCCCATATTAGTGAGGACCAGATCCAGTATGGTTGCACCCCTGGTTGGTGTATTGACAATCTGGTCCAGGGATGTGTTTCCAAAATCCAGGAATCTCTGTGCCTGTGTGTTTGATGTCATATAGGATTCCCAGTTAATAGTGGGAGAATTAAAGTCACCCATGAATATGGTATTGGGTTGGATGGTTAGTGTTTCTAATAAGTTTAAATACATAGTATGGGTTTCCTGGGTCATAGAAGGGGGGGGGGGGCTATAGCTTGCAAAGAAGTCATATTGGATTTTACCTATGGTGATTTGAACATGGAGCAGCTCAAGTGCATTGTCCTGTTTGACCAGCCTTGAAGTATATTTATTTTTGATGTAAATAGAGACACCTCCATCTTTAGTTCTTGCCTGTGAAATTATTTGTGTCTTTCGGCTTTTCCCGGTTAGGGGTCGCCACAGCGAAACTGCGGTCCGCTAATGATTGGCAGTAGATTTTTTACATGCCAAGTTTGCCAGCCCTGACGCACAACCTTCAACAAAGTTATGCCCATTCACGCATGTCTCCATACAGAAGATGCTCAAGCTGAGAATCAAATGGCACAACGTCTTGCTGTAAGGCGACAATGCTACCGCAGCACTACCACCGCAGTAGCTGGCCTAAATGTGTGGAAGGCATTATAACCTTGCACTGTTGATGTGCTCTCCACAGCTTTAAATCATTTCTCAGTGACCGCACAGGCATCACCATTTTCTAGGGTAAAAAGAGCTTCTAGGGAGTGTAGTTTTTTGTTTAGACTCCTAGCATTGAGCAGTAATACCTTTAGATTTTCTTGGTTTTGATTTGCTATGTCAAAAGTACTTTCAGTTTGGCATTGCCTAGAAAAGGCACTATGGGGAAGACAATGTTTTAGCTAATGTTCGAAAGCCTAGAGGGGAAAGGTACAGACCATCTCTGGCAAAGCAGCACGGTCTGTTGACCATCTCCTTCCATGCTGACAAATATTGCATCCCCTTAGAATGACACCAGAAAGTAAGCCAATTATTAAAGTCAATCATCTTTTGTTTGTATTGTGGCATCATCCTTGGAGAAGGTAAAATGCTGCTCAATGCTAGGTTCTTACCAGCCTGAGACACATATTCCTAGAGCTCCATGATGTCCCTCGTCTTATAGCCTAGGGAGGTATATCTCAGGTCATTTACTCCCACATGGACTATGACTGAGTAATATTGGTAATTGTAGTCCAATGACCTGAGTGCATGCATATTGTGGCAGATCCTAACCCCTGATAAGCAACTGACCGTAACTTTCTCCTTACTCAGCCTGGTGGGAGGGACATCAGTGTGTCTCATGATGGAGTCAATTGTGTGGTGACTTGTCTTATGGGCTTAGAGGTAGAGGCTCCATCAGATGTAGCTCTGTGTGTTGATGTGGTGTTGTTTTGACAGAGCACATTTGGGGCTGCTGAGGGTATTTGTTATGTGTACTTCATCTAGGAGGTCTTTGTGGTTTAAGAAGGTTACATGTAAGTCCCTCAACATATGTGGGGCTATATATCTGCTTTGAATTGTGCATGATGGGTACAGACTGTGTACTACTGACAGCCTTATTGACATTAGGAATAATTTTATGTTAGTGACATTGTGTAAATGCATCTCTCACATACCATATCAGATTGTTTGAGAATTAACTGGTTGTCAGTAAACATGAGGCAATTTCTACATTACCTCAGGCTGCCCCTATCCACCACGCTTGTAATGGAGACAGTAGGAAAGTTCATATTCATGACAACAGACCCTTTTTATTGATTAGACAGTTGGAGTAAGAATATCAATCACTGTCAGGAGTATCCAGTTTGCAACTAAGTGAACAGTGCTTGTCACTGCAAACTAGTTGTCTTGTGTGCAACTAGGTATTGGAGAAATTGTAATTGTGCGTTTACAGGAAAAAAACATCACTCAAGGTGTCTGAGTCTGTACACAGCACTGCCAAACACTTGAGGGGAAACTAATACATAGATCCTGAAAATTTATGGATGACGTATTTAGGCAGATATCCTGAAATAAGAAACAAATCATGCAGTACTTACTGAAAACAAAGAATTAGATTGTCAAGAATAATGAAAAGAGGGGAGTCACATGAATGGCTACTGCCTGGTTACAACTAATGCTGATCTCACCACAGAACATTGCAATGCTGGCCTATGAAGGTATGATGAAAGGGTCGTGGGAAAGAGTGCCACAGTAATTTAATGAAGGTTTATAACATAAAAATAATTTCGGTTCTGAGCATTTCCCCTGTCAGGTACCTCAGTCTGTGCTAAATTACCCCTTTGCTGTTAACTTACAGCATATTACACAAGTATGGTATTTTAAAACAGCAATGACAATACAGTGTATAACTGCTCCACACTGTAATAATATGTTCCACCTTATCAGCAATACTAAAGCTAATCCAGAAGATGTCACAATGAACTCCAGTGTTAACAGCTTACTTCTGTTTTGATCTTAATTGTAGCTATTCTAAACTATTTTCCTTATTTTCTTGCTTTCTCTTAACCTTCACAGAAACACAATAACCAGTGGAACTCAAAATGATGACAGTAAGAACATTTTAAGAAATGTTGAACAGGTTGCTATGTTCTTATGCAAATGGGGCTTTTCAGTACTCAGCTCTATGATTTGCATTAATGCACATCTGTGCAAGTATATTCATTGTCGTAGGTATATTTGCAGTGCTGTGGATGAGCTGCAAGAAGCTCATGCATGTGCATTTGCATGCAAATCCTACCTGTGTTTTCTGGGGTGGAGCTGGTGCATATGCACCTCTTATGAGTGTGTACCTACTTTCCATTACAAAGTGGGTATGAGCACAGGTCGTTAGCTGCCTAAATTGATGATGTCACTTCTCAGTGGGTATGGCTTACACCCTAGGAATCTGAACTTCATACCTGGTTCTTCATTCTGACTTAAGTCTGGCAGGAACCAAGCTGGGGCAAAGTAGGAACCATTTCTGGCAGGCATCATACAGTGTCATATTAGAAAAGGTAAGAGAAGGCCCATTCAAGAATATTGATGTATGGATCCAGTTGGGGTGCTGAATTTACAGTACAGGAATAGGCAAGATGGCCTGCAGACAAGGAGAAGACCTGACCAGTTTGCTTGGTGGATCATAGAAAGTCAAGAGAGCAGGACATAGTTCTACAAACAGTATAACATTTCCATTTCTCTTCATTCATTGCTCCATAGGTGTTTATTAGGCTAATGACCACAAGGGCCTTTGCAAGCCCAGCCATGCATCCCAAATCTCTGACAAATTTTGATACCCTTGATAAGTGTAAGCACAGACCTGGGAGATGAACCATTTACAGGCTGCTTATGTCCATTAGAGACTTAGGTGACAAACCATATATGAATTTCCTGTTCCCCATCCAGTTGTCCAAGTTACACTTGAATTGGGTTAGGGAGGAACTCTGCTTCACATGGAAATGGAGCCTTTTCCAAAGAAGGGGTAGTCTCTGGGATACATACCTGTCTCTCCAGCAGGTCCTATTTATATCACAGGCAAGGTTTAAGTCTTTAGAATGTGTAATTCTGTTGCTGTTTTTTTGTAGATATTAAAGAGGTTCATCAGGATGGGGTCTTACAACACCCCGTATGGTAGGCATAGATCTCCCTTCAACAGCCTGTAGAAGACAGAATACAGGGATAGGATCTTGAAGAGCCACTGTTATAATAATTTATATAGTGATTTATTATAGTGATTTTACTTATTTTATGTAAGGAACATCTCAAATCTCTAGTAGTAAAGAACAATGTGATGATAAAAAAGAAATTTATTTTGTGGCAGTTTTTAATGTTCTTAGTGAGCAGATTATTAAAAGTTTAAGATACTGTTGGCCTATTCTTTTGAGAGACAGAGAATTGGTTAATATAATTAGTGATAGGCCTTATGTTTCTTTTAAAAAGGGTCATAGCATAGCTGACTTTGTAGTTCATAGTAAAGTTGTTATGTCTACTACTAAGATTTGCCATCAAGACCTTTCTAGAAAGGGTACTTATCCATGTGTTCAGTATGCAGTAAGGTGGTTAGGAATTTTTCTAAAATAACAGGAATAAGTTTCAGTACTACTCAGGAATTTTTATGTAATACTGTAGGAATTATTTATATTTTATAGTGTCCTTCTGATTTACACTATGTGGGGGAAAGTCAAAGGGCATTTAAGGTAAGATTGCAGGAGCACATTAGAGACATCAAAAATATGCGTAATGAAAGCCCTTTAGCGATGTACTTTAAAGACTGTCATCATAGCAACTCAGGTCTTTTGTCGGGTTCTGTTTTGGCACAAATCTCTTTAAATAAAGGTGACTTGATATCCCTTAACAAGTTACTATATAAAGAAATTGGGTGTATTTTAAAGGGTTTACTATAAAAATGATGAACAGAGATGCTTCACAGACAGAAAATCGAAAGACGGATGGTCAATTTTCCATGTTGCTGAACATCTCCATGCCCGAAAGTTTGAATCAGCGAATGCACAGTGCATTCACTGATATGAACTTGAAGTATTGCACAGAGATCATGGTACAGTGCACTTTGGGAAATTCATCCCTTTCCTCACTGTACTGTGATTTTGGAGTTGGAATATATACTTAGCAGGGGGTGTTGGAGGAGCAGCCCTCATGGGGGGTGGAGGGGGGTTTACCCCCCTGCAATAACATGATGTGAGGTATAGGAGTTTCATTTACTGAGCTCCTATACGAACATCAGATGATGTGTTCGGGGACAATGTCGAATATGCTGATTTCGTTCAGCAGATTCGACATTGTGCCATGTTATATATTTTTGCTTTCGGTTTTTTTTCGGTGTTCTGAAAGGGATGTATTTTTCCATTCAACATTTTGATAGAAAACCATTTTAAAGTATAACACACTGACACCTAGAAGACTGAACAATGAATGTAGTTGGAAGTGAGTAATTAACTAATAAGCTACGTGTTTTATGTGCTGTCTTATTGAATGGACTATTTATTTTGTATTTTTGTATGAGCTTGTTAGTCCCTGAAGGCATTGTTGCCAAGGCACTAGAGATGTGAATAAATCGCTTGCTTTCTTTTCTATGACTGTTGTTTTGGATTTTATTGCTGCTTATGTGATTCTTCTATAGAGTTTTGAAGAAGTCTGCATAGGACATGCTACTTATGCCTTGTATTCTTTTACTGAGGAATCTAAGTGGATGTTCCAACTGTTGGATGTGCCTGGTTAGGTACATACCAAAGGGGGCACTGTACTCCATGACAGGTCTGATGAATGCTGAATATGGTGGAGCAATGATCTCCTTGCACCATGATGCCACACCTTTGTTTAAAAGTTGCACAACATAGAATGATTTCCTCACTACTGCAGACACATGATAGTTAAAGGCTATATTACTGTCTATGTGTGTCCCTATATCCCTAAGGACTGGGTCAACTCTTAGGGGTGTTTTGTCAATATGATAGTTACCAGGGTGGATGACTTCCTGAAGGATACTATTATGCATTTCTTGGTATTTAGTTTTAGTCCATGGCTCTGAATCCAATTATTTGTCTGTGTCAGCCTTTCCTTGAAAACATTTCTGTCAGAGAGGCATTCTATGACATATCCAAATTTGCATTAATCTGCAAATTTAGTCAGCCAGAGGACATTGACATCGGCCTCGACTTCAGATAAGTAAATGCCATAAAGGAGTGGTCCCAGGACTGATCCCTAAGGGACCCCACTTGTGACTGACCTCTTTGTAGTGGTGGACTACCCAATTCAAACTTTCTGAGTCCTGTCTGTGAGCCAGCTGGCTATCTATTGAGTGACATAAGGGTTTATACCTAACCTCTTGAATTTGTCAACAATGCCAGAGTGGGGTATTGTGTCAAGGTAGGCAATGTGAAGCATTTTGCCCTCATCCATTGATTTGATGACCTTCTCAAAGAAGTCCATCAGGCTAAGTAGGCTTGAACTGCCCTTGACAAAACCAAATTGGGTTGGGTACAGATTACTCATCATTTCCATGATAATTCTTTCCATGGCTTTGTATATGAGACTAGTGAGACTTATGGCTCTGACGTTTCCAGGGTCTGTAGATGACCCACCTTTGTGCAGTGGGATGATGTTGCTATTCTCCATTTATGAGGTACAAAGCCTGTTTGGAGGCTACAGTTAAATTGCAATTCCAGAGGGCTAAATAGGTCATGTTTCATGCTATTTAGAAGGCATCCTGGGATATTGCATGGGGCCATTGATGCAGTGTTCTTGGCCTTAGAGAGAGCATTAAGGACCTGTTGCCTAGTGATAGTAGGGAGAGTTATATTTGTTGCTATTTTCTGAGGGTAGTTTGAGAGGGGTACAAAGGGATAAGACTGGAGCTAAATTTGTTGGCTAGAAGGTTTGCTGTATCTTCTGTCTCAGTATAGGTGGCTCCATTAACAATGAGATGCACACAACTGGGTATTGCCTTTGAAGTTTCAGACATAGTTAAGGAATGCCTTGTGGTTGTCCTTGGCATGGAAGGCCAAATTTAACTCAAAATTGGCTTTGGTAGACTTTAGCTGTCCTCTGAGGTGTTTGCTTAGTTTGATGAAAGCTGTTTTATCCTGCTGGGTGCTACACCTAATTTTTGCCATGATTTTCTTCCTTCTTTTATACAGCCTGTTGAAGATGTGATTCCAGCAGGATGGCTTGTTTTTTGAGTTAGTTCTGTTCTTCTTGGTGGGTACATCTGCCTCTATGCAGCTATTAACCTGCTTGTATAGGGTTTCTATGAACTGTCCCGCATAGGCAGCAGTGTTTTCAGGGTTTATGGGGGCTTGAAATGTTGCCAGGTTTTCACTTAATAGTAGGAAGTTAGCCTTTGAGTAGTTTCTAAACATTTCAAGGTTAGCTGGGGGCTCAAGGATTTATTTTTACTTCAATGGAGATCATTTTGTGGCCTGACCTTACCAGAGAAGACATTACACTATGGAGGTATATAGCACTCTCCCATATTAGTGAGGACCAGATCCAGTGTGCTTGCATGCCTTGTTGGTGTAGTGACACTCTGGGAGTCAGCAGGGATTTTGCATTTACAAACTCCAGGAATCTTTGTGCCTGTTTAGAATTATATGTGATTCCCAGCTAATACTAGGGTAATTAAAGTCACCTATGAATATTGCATTGGCTTGGATAGTGAGTGTTTACAATATGTTTAAATACATGTTATGGGTTTCCTGGGTCACAGAGTGGGAACCTATATGTTGCAAGGAAGTGGTATGGGATTTTGTATATGATTATTTGAATGTGGAGAAGTTTAAGTGCAGTGATCTGTTTGAACAGCCTTGAGGTATATTTATTTTTAATATAAAACAAGACACCTCCACCTTTAGTCACTCTCTATGTAGTAGCTGGTCTAAATGTGTGGAAGGCATTATAGCCTTGCACTGCTGGTGTGCTCTCCATGGCTATAGACAATGTCTCAGTAACCACACAGATGTCAGCATTCTCTAGGGTGAAGAGAGCTTGTACAGAGTGAAGTTATTTGTTCAGACTCCTAGTACTAAGCAGTAACATTTTTAAATTTTATTGATTTTGATTTTTTTTGGCATCGTCTAAAAGAGGCACTATGGGGGAGGACAGTGTTTAGCTAGTATTCAAGAGCCTGTATGGGAGAGATGCAGACAGTCCCTTGCAAAGCAGCATGGTCTGTTGAACATTTTCTTCTATGCTGACAAATATGGCACCCTCTTAGAATGACACTACATACCAAGTCAATTATTAAAGGCAGTCATCTTCTCTTTGTATTGTGGCATTACCCTTGAGAAGGTAACATGCTGCTCAGTGCTAGGCTCATACCACCCTGGGACACTTATTCTGAGAACTCTGTGATGTCTGTCTTCATATCTAGGGAGGTACATCTCAGGTCATTTACACCTACATGGACTAGAAATAAATATTACTGATACTTGTGGTCCAGTGACCTGAGTACAAGTATAATGTGGTGGATCCTGGCCCTGATAATCAAATGACCATGACTTTCTTGTTACTCAGCCTGGTGAGAGGGACATCAATGTGTCTCACAATGGAGTTTCCAATGACCAGAATGTTGGATTGTGTGGTGTCTTGCCTTATGGCCATAGAAGTAAAATCTTCAGGGAGGTGTGTTTGTATGTGTCGATGTGGGTGCTGTTTTGAAAGACTATATTCGGGGCTACTATGGGTATTTGTTATATATACTTCATGTAGGAGGTGTTTGAGGGTTAGGAAGGTTACATTCACATGCCTCAGCATATGTGGGTACATGTGTCTGCTTTGAACTGTGTGTGGTGAGTGCAGTGTGTGTACTGCTGACAACCTGATTGACATTAGGAGTGTTTTTATGTGAGAATGTTGCCTCCAATGACATTGCGTAAGGACATTTCTGTCATACCATATCAGTTTGTTTGAGAATTAGCTAAATGATATGTCAGTAAATAAGAGGCAATTTCTACATTGCCTTAGGATGCCCATATCCACCAAACTGGTAGCAGAGATAGTGGGAAAGTTTACATCCATGGCAACAGGGCCTTTTGTATTGATTAGATGGTTGCAGTGGAAATATAAAGTAATGTCATGTGTATCTACCTGGTTTGAAACTCTAGGAGCAATGCTTGTCACTGCAGTCTAGTTGCCCTCTATGCACCTAAGTATTGGTGAAATTTTAGGAACCTGTGAACATGTGTAGCACATATACAAGTGGATTTCATTCCTGTTCCACACTTTCTTACATTCTACACAGCTCTGTTTACACACATTCATCTCTTCAAATTTGCTCCAAGTGTTTATTCCCAGGCCTGAGAAGTTCAAAAACCAGTGCTGTGTAGGGTGCCAGTCCTAATATTAGTGGCTCTATTCACGCATTTGCCTTACACGAGTGTAGCCTGGGACTATCTATACCACCTACAATCCTATTTACTTATATATATATATATATATATATATATATATATATATATATTTATTAGTCAAAACAGTCATCTATTTAAATATTTACTACAGAATACCTTCTTTGGAATATGCTCTTTCAGATGATGCAATTCATCACTAAACTGCATTACATCCTCACAACACAATGATGTATCAGTCTTCCATTTTCTAGTTATGGCTTTTTTGCAACTGTCATAATAGTATTATAAAAAAAATCATTCATAGATATATGAAATTATTTCTTATAGCCCACCAAGAATAAACTCCATAACATATCTATTCCCAAAAAATCAATGTATTTTTCTAGATTTCTACCTCTTCAAACAATCCACATCTCACACTTCTGTCATGATAAGAAGTAGCAGCTTAAACATTGTGAGCACATAATTTAAATACTTGTAGTAATTCTTTAATCACATAAGTTGGGTGGTCTATTTTCTCTAACTACCTCCATGCAGGCACCAGTACAAATTACCATTGATTCCCGCATATAGAAGACAGCTGCTTCTGCCTCACTTCATATAAGTTCACACACAATAAATTTAGCATTTTCATTTGTACAGCTTTATAATGCAGTTGAGAATCTGTCACAGAAAATCCTCCTATTTCTTGAGGGTTATTTAATTTTCATGTGTCATCCTGGACCTGTTGCCTTTCTGTATAATTTCCCGCATTATATTCTTTACCAATCGTGCAAAATTTTGAGGAATACTCACATGGTGGTGGTGGGGGGGGATAAACACTAAATTATCATTGGGAGCACAAAACAGTGCAATAACTGCACTTTTCTGTTCCATTTACAGTCTCAAAATGTTCCACTGTCTGAACTTTTGTTTAAAGTTTCTTCATACGTTCCTCATATGTTTTTGACATAGAAGTCTCAACTGAATCTGTTATCCAGGCTCCCAAATATTTCATATGGATAAAGTCTACAGATCCTGATAAATAGTTCTAATATACTGAGAAGGCATATAATTTAATGTTGATGACACAATCTTAGCTTGTATTAAATTTATGTCCTGGAAGCCTACAAAAACTAGTGAATGCTTAAACAATTTTCACAAATCTTTACTTCATACAGACGCATTAGCGCATTATATGCGAATAATGAAATTGAGAAATTTTCTTGCCTGTCTCTATTATCTGCTAATATCGGATTGTCAAAACCAAACCATTAAAGGCACTGAGGGAGCAGCTGATGAGACTGCAATGCCCTAGTCGGTTTTGTCAGCTCACAGGCACATTTACATAGAATGGAAGTAGTGAAAAATATCGTCAAGTATGACAATTTTCAGCAAAAATGTAAAAGATCTTTTGCAGTGATGTTTTAATAACTGCTTCCTATGTACGTGTTACACCATCTGTGAAACATTCTTGCAAAAGAGGGTTAAGAAATAATTGCTTATTTATTTGTATTTATATATTTATCTTTGTTTACCTAGAGTGTCTAAGTGGGATTGATCCCATTTTCAGCAGAGGCCCAGGGACCCACAGTTATTACAAATACAAAGCAGAGAGAACATTAAATATACATGCATAAAATAAGATAGTGGGAGTTTTATATTGTACTGGGAGAAACACTGAACAGTTTTCACACATACAAAATAAAGAAGAGATTCATTTTTTATTCTTAAATTAAAACATTGTGGCATTTTAACATTGTGAATCAGATATGTATGTACAATAAATTTCATGTACAGTTTAGGATCTACAGTTGAAATGTCAAACATTTTATGTACAGAAATTGAATAAATGCTTTTACTAGAAAGAGATATATATGCTTAGAGATATGTTATAAATTGTTAGGCTAATGCGTCATTTAACTATTGTAAAATAGGAGTTTTTCAGTAGTAAAGTAAGTAGGTTAGAGTTTGTACATGCAGTTGTAGTTTTGAATGTCAGTATATTTGTTTTACAAAGAATATTAATATGCACTAGAACATAAGACAGAAGATACATAGCTAGAGATGTTAGATAATATAGTTATGGAGGGAAAAGGTGGATGTATATGAGTTAGAAGAAGGATGTTAGTTATATATGAGAGGGAAAAAGTGTTTATATACTATCCTGGTGGAACCTCCACTGCAAAATGTATACATTGATGATAGCATTGTTTATTGCCAGTAGAGTTGAGTACATTATAGCATGAAAAGAGAAGAACGCATGAATGGAGCCGAACCCCTATCTATTTCACTAGGGTCTATATTAGAACGTCGAACATTTAGGTTGTTGAATGCCTAAACGTCGACACCTAAATGTTGAATGCTCAAAACTGCTACCGGCCAATTACACAGATTTTTTTCCCCATGAAAAAATTTGCTTGGCCAACAAAAAAAAAACATACTTTAAAACCGTAATCAAGTGGAGGGCTTCGTCCACCCCCCCACCCCCCCCAAACTATATATACCAACTCTGTGATCGCTCTACTTTGGATAAAAGGGCAATTACCAATAACGGCCAACTGAATTTATTCCCGAGGAAAACATTTGCGGACATGGCTGTTCACGCTTTAGAGAATTCGCTCTTTAGGTGTGGATGATTATATGTTCAAAGGAAAGTCTCTTTGAGCATATAATATAGACCCCAATTCTTTCCTCCCATAGCCCGCCTCTTATATCATAGGTTCATAAGTTCATAGGTGTGTACTAGGCTAATGGCCCTGTAGCCTTTACAAGCCTAGCCCATAGAAGTGCCCTGGCATTGTGCAACCCGACTTTAGTTCCCAGAACCTCAATCAAGTAGTCACTGGAGCGATCCTATGGGAGAACTTTCTATTTCTCATCCACTCATAAAGATTTCTCTTGAAGAGGGCCAGTGAGGTGCTCTTCTTGACATGTTTGGGAAGTCTATTCCAGAGCATTGGCAGTTTCTGGGTTGTGAACCTGTCCCCTCCAGCATGTTCTGTTGATTGTAGCAGTGAGGTTGAGGTCTCTGGAGCATGTGGTGTGGAGGGATTGGGATTTCTTTAGATGTAGCATTTCTAACAGAGCTGGGTCACACATGGCTTTGTAAGTCAAGCAGAGATCACCTCTTAGTAGATGATATGAGACAAAGAATAGCTGGAGTTTTTTGAGTCTGTCCATGTAGGATTGTGTTTAAGGCCTAGGATCCTCTTCATGAGGTATTTTTGTGGACTCTCCAGCTGTTGCAGGTGTCTAGTGAGGTACATGCCAAATAGGACATTATACTCTATGATTTGTCTAATGAGGGAAGAGTAGAGAGAAATGATGACTTCTTTCTTCCTGGATGCAATACCCTTGTTAATGAGATGTGCCACATAGAAGGACTTTCTGACCACAGTGGCAATGTGGTGGTCGAAGGAGAATTTGCTGTCAACCTGTGCCCCCAGATCTCTTATAATGCCTTCAGTGTTCAATGGGCTCCCATTGATGTGATAATTAGTGGGAACTGAGTTTTTCCCAAAGAGGATGATGACACATTTTTTGGCATTAAGCTTAAGGCCATGGTTTCGACACCAGTCATTGGTCTCAGTGAGACCTTTCTGTAGGATGTCTGCATCACTTGGGGAGTTAATAATGGCTCCCAGCTTGCAGTCATCTGAGAACTTGGTTAGCCATAGTCCCACTGTGTTGGCCCGGACTTCTGAGAAGTAGATGCCAAACAGGGGAGGACCCAGGACTGATCCCTGTGGGACTTCACTCATGACTGGTTGACAATCTGACTTGGAGTCTAATACTTTAACACTGTGGGTTCTATCTGTGAGGCAATTAGCAACCCACCTAATGATATAGGGGTTGATGCATAGTATGGTGAGTTTATCAATAATACCTGTGTGAGGAATGGTATCAAATGCCTTGGCCAGATTGAGGTAGGCTGTATGAACTGCCTTACCTTCATCCACAGCTCTGGGGATTGACTCAAAGAAGTCAACCAGGTTGAGCAGGCATGATCTACCTTTCACAAAATCAAATTGCATGGGATCTAGTGTTTGAAGATTCCCACTATCTTTGTTAATTAGGTCCATGATGATGCACTCCATAGCCTTACATATCAGACTCGTCAGACTTATGGGGTGATAATTTCCAGGGTCTGTAATCTCGCCTCCTTTATGGAGATGGATGACTGTAGCACTGTGCCATTCAGTAGGACAAAGCCTGAGGTGAGGCTGTGAGTGAACTGGGAACCCAGAAGTGGCACCAGTTCACTTTGTAATTCATGTGGAACACAGCCAGGGATATTGTTGGGTCCCATGGAAGCTGTATTTTTGGCCTTGGACAATGCAATTTTAACCTGTGCTACAGTAATGCTAGCTGCCTGTCATTCTTCTGGTATTGAGATTGGTCATTTGGGGGGGGTAACATTGGCACTGAATCAGTCGGCCAGTATGTTGGCAATATCTGTTGGCTCAGTATAGAAGGCATCATTGTGCAGTGACTCAGGTCAAATCTGGGTATTGCCATGGAGATTCTTGATATAACTATAGAAGGCTTTGTGGTTGTTTTTAGTGTTTGCCGCAATTCTGCCTTCATAGCTGGCTTTGGAGGTTTTGATAAGGGATATAAACCTTTTGTTGAGGCTGATTAGGGAATTTTTCCAGTCTTGGGGCTTCACCTTTTTCTGCAACACTTTATTACTTCTGTTGTAGAGTTTATTAATGGCAGGGAACCACCAGATTGGCCTCCTTTTTTGGAGGAGAGCATCTTGGTTCTGTTGGGTATGGCTAGTTCCATGCATTTATGTACGTGTTTGTACAGTGCATTGGTGCATGATTCGGCAGTCATGCATCTATTTCGCATTGGCATGGGTGCTGTGAAGTTAGCCACCTCTATTTTTAGGAGTTCAAAGTCAGCTTTGGAGACATTTTTTCATGGTGAAAACCTTTGCGGGGGGTGTGGGTGAGATGTAGATTTCCATGGTGCTTAGTTTGTGGTTGGATCTAACCAGGGAGGAATTGACTATTAGTGTCGAGCAATGGTATCCCATGTTAGTAATAACCAGGTCAAGGATGTTGCTTCCTCTAGTGAGGGTAAGAATGAGCTGGTCCAGGGCATTGGAATTGATGAATTCCAGGAAGCGTTGGGCCAGTGCACTGATGCATGACTAGTTTTCCCAGTTGATGGAGGGTTAGTTGAGGTCACCTAGTCTGAGAGTGTTGGGTTGGGTCTTAATAGTTTCCAGAGAGATTAGGAATGTGGAGTGAGACTCTTGGGACATGGTTGGACCTATAGCAGGCTATGACCTGAATCCCCCATCTTACCCAATGTTAGTTGTTCATAGGTTCATAGGTTGGTACTAGGCAATCGGCCCTAGGGCCTATATAAGCCTAGCCAAACAATTCCCCGGATATGTCTTCCCACAATATTTACTTCCCTGGACCCCTATCTAGCAGGCAACTGACGAGATCCCCGGGGTGAATTTCCTATCTCCCATCCAATCGTCAAGGTTCCTTTTGAAGAGGACCAAGGAGGCACTCTGCTTGACATGTATGGGCAGTCTATTCCAAAGTATGGGGAGTCACTGGGTCAGGAACCTATCCCTCCATCATGTTTTGTTCATTGTGATGACAAGGTTTAGATCCCTGGAGTGTGTGGCTCTGAGGGATTGGGATTTCTTTAAGTGGAGCATGTCCAACAGCTCAGGGTTTGACATGGCCTTGTATGTTAAGCAGAGATTGCCTCTGAGTAGACGATATGCCACAGAGTATAGCTGGAGTTTTTTTAGATGGTCAGCATAGGGCATCTGCTTTATGCCTGTGATTCTTTTAGTGAGGTATTTCTGCAGCCTTTCCAGCTGTTGCAGATGTCTTGTGAGGTACATACCAAACGGGGCATTGTACTCTATAATGGGTCTAATGAGGGATGAGTACAGTGGGACAATGACCTCTTTTTTTCCTGGATGAAAAGCCCTTAGTGATGAGGTGTGCCACAAAAAAGGATTTTCTGACTGTTGTGGTGATGTGGTTATCAAAGGTGAGACCACTGTCCACCTGTGTCCCCACGTCTCTCATCACACTTTCGGTGTTTAGTGTACTGCCAGCTATGTGGTAATTCATGGGTACATGGTTTTTCCCAAAGGGGATAACTATACATTTCTTGGCATTAAGCTTTAGCCCATGGCTCTAGCACCAAGCATCTGTTTCTGTAAGGCCCTTTTGTAGAAAATTCACATCATTTGGGGATTCAATCATGACTCCCAAGTTGTAGTCATCTGCAAACTTTGCTAGCCAGAGTCCCTTAGTGTTGGCCTGTACTTCAGAGAAGTAGATACCAAACAAGAGCAGTCCCAGGACTGAACTCTGAGGTATTCCACTTGTCACTTGTCTGGAGCTGGATTTGGAGTCGGCTACTTTTACAGTCTGGGTTCTGTCAGTAAGCCAGTTGGCAACCCATCAAGTGACATAGGCATTTATGCCCAGCTTTGTAAGTTTATCTATGATTCCAGAGTGGGGGATAGTGTCGAAGGCCTTGGCAAGGTCCAGATAGGCTGTGCCTTACCCTCATCCATAGCTCTGCAGACTGATTCAAGGAAGTCAATTAGGTTCAGGAGACAAGATTGGCTCTTCACGAACACAAACTGGGTGTGGTACAGTGTTTGAAGGTTTCCAATGTCTTTGTTTATAAGTTCCATGATAATGAGTTCCATGGCCTTGCAGATCAGGCTCATCAGACTGATGGGACAGTAGTTCCTGGCATCCAAGGTGGATCCCCCCTTGTGGAGTGGGTTAACTGTAGCTGTGCACCACTCAGTGGGCACGAAGCCTGAGGTGAGGCTATTATTAAACATGACACTTAGATGAGGTGCCAGTTCATTTTGTAGTTCATGTAGTACACAGCCCGGAATGTCATCTGGTCCCATGGATGCTGTATTCTTAGCTTTGGAGAGTGCAGTTTCTATCTGTGTGGCCATGATTACCAGAATGTGGCAATCTTTTGGTACTGAGATGGGCCCTTAAGGGGGTGAAAGGGGTGTGAAGTTGGCAATAAATCAATCTGCCAGGATAGTGGCAATATCCTTGGATCAGTATATTTAATGCCATTCTGTTGTAGCTCAGAGCAGATCTGAACAGTGCCATTTAGATTCTTGAGATAACTATAGAATGCCTTGTGGATGTCTTTAGAATATTTGGCAATTTTATTTTCATAACTAGCTTTGGAGGATTTTATGAGGGATCTCAGCTTCTTACTGAGGCTGGTAAGGGATTTTTTTGCTTCCTGGGATTTTCCTCTTTTCTACAACAGTTTCTTCCTGCTTTTGTATAGTTTGTTTATGGCAGGGGACCACCAAATTGGCTTTCTTTTTTTGGAGGACAGCATATTGGTTCTTTTTGTGATGGCACGATTCATGCACGAGTGGATGTGCTCGTACAGTGCCTTAGTGTAGGATTCAGTAGTCAAACTTTCAGCTCCCATCTGCACGGGTGCCATGAAGTTTGTCACTTCTGACTTAAGTAGCATGAAGTTGGCTTTGGTGAAATTTTTTATAGAGGTTTCCTTACTGGGGGGTGGGGGTGGGATGTGGATGTCAAGGGTGATTTGCTTATGGTCAGACCTGACCAATGAGGGGAGACCACTGGTGCAGAGCATCTATCTCCCATGTTGGTAATGACCAGGTCTAGAATATTGGAGCACCTGATGGGACAATGAATTAGTTGATCCAGGACATTGGAATTTATGAATTCCAAGAACCGTTGGGAAAATGTGTTGGTATCCGAGTAATTTTCCCAGTTAATGGCAGAATAGTTAAAATCACCCAGTATTAGGGTGTTTGGTTGTATCTTAATATTTTCCAGCATGTTTAGAAAGATGTAGAGAGAATCTTGGGGCATGGTGGGGGATCTGTAGCAAGCTTCAATTTGGATTGCAATTGTACCTAGTGTTAGTTGCACCTGGAGAATTTCAGATGCATTGTGTTGGGCAACTAGCCTGGAGATGTGAATATCCTTGGTGAATATGGACACTCCTCCATCTTTAGTGTTTCAGTCTTAGTTTGCTGGCCGCAAAGTGTGGTAAGAGTTGTAGCCTGGTATTGCAGGGGTGCTCTGTGGAGTCTTGAACCAGATCTCAGTTACTGCACAGATATCAATGTTCTCCAATTTTAGGAGTGTCTTGAGAGAGTGCATTTTGAGTTTTAGACTTCCAGCATTGAGTAGCATTACCTTCAGATTTTGCATACTTGTATCTGTTATGGTGGGGGTTTTGTCCTTTGAATCTTGCCTAAAAAAGTCACTATAGGGGTGGCAAGAGCTTTAGCCAGTAACCTGAATCCCAGGAGGAGAGCATCTCTGGCAAAGCAACATGGTTTGTCAATCATGTCGCCCCAGGCAGATAGATACTGGATCCCCTTTGAATGACACCAGAAGCTTAGCCAATTGTTGAAGTCAATCATTTTGTCCTTATACTGTGGTATCATTCTGGGCAAAGGCAGGATGCTACTCAAGGCTAGGGTCATACCTGCCTGGGCCACATGATCCGAGAGCTCTTCCATGTCTCTTTTCATGTAGTCCAGGGAGGTATGTCTGAAGTAATTCACTCCAACATGGACAATGACAGAGTCATATTTGTACTTGTTGTGGAGTGACTTGAGTGCATGCATTATGTGGCGGATCCTGGCACCCGACAGGCAGCTGACTGTAATTTTCTCTTTGCTCAGCCTGGTGAGTGGGACATCAGTGTGCCTCACTATAGAGTCACCTATGACTAAAGTGTTGGGTACGTTGACTTGCCTTAGGGGCTGTTGTTGGGTGGCACACTGGTGCTGTGAGCTATGTGTCACTTTGGTTGTGACTGGTGTTTGTTTGCGTTTCAGCTTCGGAGGTCCTTGTTGCTTGGGCAGGTTAATGTTAAGGGCCTCTGCATATGTGGGTTTAGTGTTGCTATGTGTGTGTGTTGATGGTGTGGGTTTTGAAGGGCTATGTGTTGCTTGAGGTGTAGTGCAGGTGTTAACCTTCTCCACTTGACTGTCTAACACAATCTTGGCTGGACAGAGCTTTGCTTCCAGTTTGGCTATGTAAGTGCATCTCTCACAGGTTGTAGTGTTGGGTGGTAGGAGAAGAGGGTTGTTTGTGTACATGAGGCAGTTGCTGCATTGCCCCAGTATCCCCAGATTCACCAGATGGACAGGAGAAATCACTGGAAGCTGACCCTTGGACATGCCTGTTTAGGTGCTTTTTTTGTAAAGTACAAGAGCTGTTTACCCTTACCTTTGCAAGGTACTTTGTATTTATAGGCTGTTTAGTGCCTAGAATTAATTTCTCTTTATTAACAAGGAGAGTTGAGTGCTTGTATCATTTTAAGGCTTCCTAGTGCTTTCCAGCAGGTTCAAGAGCAAGTGCTCGTCACAGGGGTTCAGATTTTACTGCTACTACTGAGAAGCCAGCCAGTTCTAAGGGAAAATTTGAAGAGCAGACTTTCTGGCACCTGGAATAGTTTAACCGTAGTGCTGTTTGGATGCACGATGCAAACAATACGTATACACATGTGCTTTTAAGCCAGAAAGTTGAAAGGGATAGAAATCACCCCAAAATGTCTAATAAAATTACAGTTTCAGAGCTGGAAACCATCACTCTAGTGTTAGGCAGTACAATGCTCACCACTCCCACTGGTAAGCAGTAGGACTTCCCTCTACCACAGCAAGGTCTGGATAGCTCTGAACACAGAAAATAAAGCCCTGAAACCAGCAAAGCCTGGGATCTGGACTATATACTAACTAGAAAAGACGGGAAACAAGCAAACAAGATAGTATTTTTTTGGGGGTGGGGGGTTGGTTAAAACAGGCTAAACAATGCAATAATACAGTAAATAAACACAGAAAAGGCTAGTGCACTTGAGTGTGTAGACCTAAACAGTAAATGCAATTAAAACTCTATAAAATTAGCAATTTAAAACTTTTTGAATGAAGCAAGGCAAGTGCACAACTAAAAATGATTTAAGATGCAGTAATACAGTAGAATAAGTAGCTAGTCTACATATACAGAAAAGTCTATATATACAGAAAAGCAGCTAACACAAGGAGATTCAGTCATTTTTTTTGTAAGAAAGGGAGACAGGAGGAACAGAAGGAAAGAAACTAAGTTGGTTGGCCTTCTCAGATGTTCTCTCTGTATTAGGTAGAATGAACTAATGACACTAGACTGGGAGGAGTGTCCCTGATCAAATTTACAGTAGGGGCAGGCAACTGCAAAGCCCCAAGTATAACAGCAAGACACCAACAGGGAGGGAGGGTGGGGAACAATACTAAAGCTAGTAGCCTGCACTCTTTTAGACAGTAAACACTACAGAAATGTTTATCGCAGCAGTGTGCCATAAAATGAATGTTTTTAAACAGATAAAGGAGCAAGGAGACTCTACACAATGCTTTTAACTGCAAACAAATCAGTTATATGATACAATCCTTGGCAGGAAAGCAGAACCAACAAATAAGTGCTTAACAAGTACAGACAATAGCAATAAAATACAGTAAAAAGTATGCAGCAGGCAGTAAAAAGTGCTATATATAAATTGATAGAAGCAATAACCAGTATAAATAATCCAAAAAACAGGATACTTATTGTTATGTATCTCAGATCAGAGTTGTAGTCAATGCCCCTCCTCCCCTCAGCTCAGTGTGTATAGACAGAAATCCTCTCAAACTTAGGGCTTGAATACCAGAAGATACAACTTTAGACAACTTTTTTAAAAAAGCTCAAAATAACCAATGAATGCTTACTCCTCCAAGCCATAGACCACCCAAGCCCCACTATCCATCGGCCAATCAACACAATCCTCCCACAAAGGTAAAGAAAGGCTTCTGCTAATTCAAGATGGCCTGGTCATGTGCTCAGAACAATCACTGCAAAAACAAACAGGCCCAAAGACAGCAAATCTGAATTGGGACAATAATAAAGCTAGCAGCCTACACTCTTTTAGACAGTAAACACTGTAGAAATGTTTATCGCAGCAGTGAGCCACAAAATGAATGTTTTTAAACAGATAAAGGAGCAAGGAAACTCTAAAGAATGCTTTTAACTGCAAACAAATCAGTTATGTGATACACTCCTTGGCTGGAAATCAGAACAAACAAATAAGTGCTTAACAAGTACAGAAAATAGCAATAACATACAGTAAAACTTATGCAGCAGGCAGTAAAAAGTGCTATATATAAATTGCTTGAAGCAATAACCAGTATAAATAAGCCAAAAAAAAGGATACTTATTGTTATATATCTCAGATCAGAGTTGTAGTCAATGCCCCTCCTCCACTCGGCTCAGTGTGTATAGAGAGAAATACTCTCAAAGTT
Organism: Protopterus annectens; assembly: GCF_019279795.1. NCBI lineage: Eukaryota > Metazoa > Chordata > Ceratodontiformes > Protopteridae > Protopterus > Protopterus annectens. The sequence goes on along the minus strand of NC_056730.1, from coordinate 132,004,580 downwards.
AGGGCTTAAATACCAAAAGATACAACCTTAGACAACTTTTTTTAAAACAAATCTCAAAATAACCAATGAATGCTTACTCCAAGCCCTAGACCACCCAACCCCCACTAGCCAACAGCCAATCAACACAATCCTGCCACGAAGGTAAAGAAAGGCTTCTGCTAATTCAAGATGGCCTAGTCATGTGCTCAGAACAATCGCTGCAAAAAAAACCAGGCCCAAAGACAGCAAATCTGAATTGGGACAATACTAAAGTTAGTAGCCTACACTCTTTCAGGCAGTACACACTACAGAAATGTTTATCACAGCAGTGAGCCACAAAATGAAAGTTTTTAAATGGATAAAGGAACAAGGAGACTCTACAGAATGTTTTTAACTGCAAACAAATCATTTATATGATACAGTCCTTGGCAGGAAATCAGAACAAACAAATAGATGCTTAACAAGTACAGAAAATAGCAATTAAAACAGTAAATGGTATGCATCAGGCAGTAAAAAGTGCTATATATAAATTGCTAGAAGGAATAACCAGTTATAAATAAGCCAAAAAAACAGGATACTTATTGTTATATATCTCATCTCAGAGTTGTAGTCAATGCCCCTCCTCCACTCAGCTCAGTGTGTACAGACAGAAATTCTCTCAAAGTTAGGGCTTAAATACCAGAAGATACAACCTTAGACAACTTAAAAAAAAAAAAGCTCAAAATAACCAATGAGTGCTTACTCCAAGCCCTAGACCACCCACCCCCCACTAGCCAGCAACCAATCAAAACAATCCTGCCACGAAGGCAAAGAAAGGCTTCTGCTAATTCAAGATGGCCTGGTCATGTGCTCAGAACAATCACTGCAAAAATAAACAGGCCCAAAGACAGCGAAAATGAATTGGGACAATACTAAAGCTAGTAGCCTACACTCTTTTAGACAGTAAACACTACAGACATGTTTATCACAGCAGTGATCCACAAAATGAATGTTTTCGAATTGGAGCATCTCAAATGGATTATTCTGGGCTACTAGTCTGAAGGTGTGCATATCCTTATGAATATGGAGACACCACCACCTTTGGAGCTTCGGTCCATGTTCTGGGGCCAAAAGGTGTGGAATGAGTTATAGCCTGGTAGCACAGGGTTTCATTCTTAACTTCCTCAAGAATAAAAAATGAGAACCAAGCTTTTACACATTCTTTTGAGTGTTTGAATAGAGCATTATTTTCCTTTTTTGTTTGCATATTGTAATAATGTTCATAAATTCTTTTTTTTTTTTAGATTACTGTCCATTTTACCAACATAAAAAGCTTCACACTCTTCACAGGTTGTAAGGTATACTAAACCAAAGGATTGACAGTTGAAGTAATCTGTTCCTGTAGTCAGTCTATTCCTGCTAACTAAGTGTACCTTCTGTTTGAAACGAATGCACACTGGAAACAAGCACCACATTTAAATGTCCCTTTCTTTTGTATGTACATTTTGTTTTTCTTATTGTTGGTGTATTGTTCTAATATGCCTTTTAAATTCTGTGCTGTTTATATATAACCTTAACAGGTTATTTGGGGATGTCTACTAAATCTGTTAAATCAATGAATCTTTACCATTCCTTTTGTATAATGTTCTTAACTGTATTTGCATTTCCATTGTATTCTGTTATGAAAGCTTTATTAAAAGTCTCTTCCTGGTTGTTAAACCTTTTACCTTCTGAACCCTCTTGTAGAATATCTTCTCCTAAAATGGGCCTAAACCTCTCATTTCTCCCATCTATGACCTCTTTCTTAATCTCACGAATCAACCTTATAGGGTAACCCCTTTTTTTAAATAAACCCTCTAAAAAAGTGCATTATTTTTCAAAATCAATGTCTGAGCAAGTCATTCTACTAGCTCATACATATTGACCTTTTATAATATTCCTTTTATAATGGAATGGGTGGGCACTTTCATAATGAAGGTAGAAATTGGAAAATGTGTATTTTCTATGTATCTTGGAACTAAAGCTACCATTTGTTTTATAAAGCACTATATCTAAGTAATGTAGTATATCATAAGAATAATTGTAAGTGAAATTTTAAAAAAATCGTAGTACCCCCCCCCCCAAAAAAAAATAAAATATATATTTTAGCTTATCTAAACAGGCTGTCCAGAAAATACATATTACATCCAAGAACCTCCTGTATAGTACCCAACAATCAGTATATTCTGAATGTTTCTCTTCCCAAATCACTAAAACTATGCTGGCATAGGTGAGGGCACAGGTAGCACCCATGGCTACCCCTTGTACTTGTTGAAAACATTCACCTCTAAAATATATATTATTTTTCAAAACTAAGTCCATTAACTTTAAACAAGTTAGTTGTTCATTATGTTGGAAGCTTTTTTTCTTTGAATAATGTCTCCTCAAACAACTGCATGCCTTCATTATGAGGAATACTCATAAACAAATCTACTACATCTATTGTGATGAAGATGATTAAAACCTTTGCTTAACATCCCATAAAAAAATCCCAAGAGTCACCCAAAATACTATTTTCATTCATCCATAGCTTTTTTAGTTTGGTGTCCACATATTTGTCCAATGGTGCTGTCCTAGACCCTTCTGCAGCAACTATCGGTCTTAATGATGGGTCAAGTTCATTTTTATGGACCTTAGGGATTCTGAAAATAGAGGGAATTCTTGGTTTATCATTCTTCAAATAATTATAAGTATTCTGATCTATTAATCCCTCAAGTAACATATTTTTCAAAGTGATATCTATTTTTTGTATGGAATGTTAATTTCATTCTTAGATATCCTAATATATTTGTCTGTATCACTTAAACTATCATTCATTTAACATCCATTATAACTGTTCCTCCACATTTATTGGGGTTCCTAACCCTAATGTGCTTATTTCTTCTTAAATCTTCCAAAATTATTTTTTCTTGGGTATTTAAGTTGGGTCTATATCTAACTTTCAAAAATTATTTTCTGGTTTCTTTCTCAACAACAGCTTCAACATTTTTTAACTGAGGTGTAACAGAGGATTAAATGTACTTTTCTTTCTGAATGCATTTTGTGACATCTTTGTTAAAGAAAAGAAGAAAATGCAGTGATTTTAAGTTAAGCATTTATGGTTAATTTCCTATTAAAGTTGAGTGTTTTATTTTATGAGCTTATGGTGTTGTTTGTGGTTATCTCCTTGGTTGGTGCTTTTTTATCTTTGGTTTATTAGTTTGGTCTTGTACTTGTCTTTGTTTTATATTTAAAATGTTTTAAAGAAAAGGGTGGCTGGACCTTTAAGACACTTCAGGCAGTGAGGCAATGACTGCATCATTGTACTTGTGTCTTTTCAAACAGAGCTGTTACTGTGGCTGAAGAGTCTGAAGAAGTTCACTTATGGTTTAAGTGAATGAAATTGCTTATTTTTATTGAAATCAAATTTATCGAAGGACTGACTAGCTTTCCTGCTGAATGTCATTGCTTTTCAGACCTGTAGCAGTATTTTGGATTATTTTGCAATTTTATTGTAGGCCTAGTTTGCATTTTAGTGTAGTGTTGAGATTATTAAAGATAGGTAAAGCATAAAGTTGGGATGGGGTAGGTATGTTTTTGCTATCAGTTTTCTAGAGTGGTCAGTGAGAACATTTTTCAACATATACAGGGAGACCAATTTCCAGTTTGTTGTTTTTGATGACTTGGAGGAGGTGATCATATTTCAGATGATCATTGATTAATATTCTGAGGAGTTTGAGTAATACATTCTATTTTTATGCTATTTGATGTTAGAATGTAGAATAAATGTAGAATAAATGTCTTTGTTCTAGATAGCTTTTAGGTATAAATTACATTAGCTTTTTCTTTTTGGGAAAGTAGGTCTGAGTTTTCTAGCCAGGATTCAGTGAATAAAAGGGCTTGATGGGTGATGTCTTGCTGGGAGGATAGTGTTGGAGCAGAACAACTGAGTGCAGCATCATTGTACTATGGTTGCATGTTTAGAGGCAGAGTGTAGATTGTCAACAGATTTGTGATAACAGGTTTAAAAAAGTGATATTTTATGAGTTATAGCCTCTGTCTTCCTTCCATGACTCAGATAGACTGTCACATTTCCTGTTTTGCATAGCTTGGATAATTAGTGAAGTTGCGGGTTCAGGCACCTAGGCAGCGAGACATTTCCCTGTGGTACATTTGACTGGGGACACATGCCTGAAGTGACATTCAGTTGCAGCGAAATATGGCTGTTTGCAATTTCCCTGTGGGCAAAGAGAAGCATATACTGCTATGCCCACAACTTCAGTAACCAAATGCACAGGGGGAATACAATGTACATGGTCCCCAAAGGAACATGAGACAGCAGGCAATATGGCAGGCATCAGCAGCAGGCTGGCCAGAGGGCATGTCAGTGGCAGTAAAAATGCAGTATACAATGGGCAGTGCCTTTATAATTGGAGTATGTGGACCACTACTCCCTTTACAGTGTCTAGGGAACATTACCTAAAACACATACCGGAGCATAAATGTGACTACAGTATCCTGCAGGATTTCCTCCATGCTGTAGCACACTTCTACATATTGTAGTTACATAAGTATGTACTGTACACTGAGCACAACACTCATTACTTCTTCTGCCACCATTCATTTGGTTATTAAAATTGTGAGCATGGCAGGCTGTGCTTATCTTTGACCACAGGGAATTTGCAAACAGCCATATTTCTCTACAGATGAATGTCACTTCAGCCATGTGTCCCAAATCAAATGTACCACAGGGAGATGTCTTACTGCCTAGGCACCTGAACCTGTGAAGTTGCTCTTAACAGTAATTAAGTTTATTTAACTTAAAAATCAAAAGGCTTCACAGTTTGATGGCCCTGGAAAAGGTAAGTAATGCAGGTTTATATGATAGTGCATAGTCAAAAAATTGCAAATTTTGAGACTGAATAGATTTATGACCTCAGAGAGTATGAAATAAGGAAAAAGATACATTGCTGTATGTATTTTCTTTTCCAAAAGATGTGATAAACAAAATGATACTGGAGCCACAGAGGCAAATTTCTAAAGTAAGTATTGTGAGCTTTCATTCCGCTTCAACTCTGCATGCACTAAATAATCTTACTAGGGAAGAAATACAAGAGGGAAGAAACTGTTAAGTCATATTGATTTAATATGTGAAGCATGGGGATCATTCTATGAGGGAAGTTCACTCTGAGGAAAAGAAATGTTGTGTAGGGTGTAACTGAACTTTATTACCTGCTATTTTACAAGAAATAAAATAAGAAATGCCATGTTGGTCCACTAGCAGAAAATGCAGACACTAGAAAATAAACATGGTGTAATATCTTTTATTGGACGAACATAGGTTTTGCAGTTAGTCAAGCTTTTAAACTGGCATAAGCCCTTTATCTGAAGACATTAGGTTACTGATGTTAGACACAGCATTTAAATATCTACTTTTGCCTAGAAAGGAAAGTATATAATTTATTCCTAATTGGCTAATGAAAAAAAAAAACTTGAAGCTAGTATGAAAAAAGTGTATAGGCATGCTTGTCTGCATGAGTGTGTGTGTGTGTGTGTGTGTGTGTGTGTGTGTGTGTGTGTGTGTGTGTGTGTGTGTGTGTGTGTGTGAGAATGAAACTTATTGATAGCCGACTCATGCCACTTTATAAAAAAAAAAATCAAAGTTTGGCGATAAACACTCCAACAGATGCTCTGGCATTTAATTTGACAATAAATAATATTACAAGAGATGTGGAGGGAAATTAGTTAAACCCAGATTTGGCTGCCTTCTGGGGATTCTTGCACTTTTATTAAGATAGTAAATAAAAGTCATATTTAAGAGGTGAGCACTAAATGAAGTCAAGACAGTCTAAAGGCCAATCTCAGAACAGAATATAAGCAGAATATAATGAAGAATGTTTTCCTGCCTGCTATGAATGTATGGAACAATCTGATATTTCTGGTTGCAATCTTCTTATTGTAGCACAGCAAGTGGACAGAATATATGTGCCTCTGGAATTACTGGATTGAAGCACACACACACAGACATATATATCTATAATGGCATAGATATAGATATAGATACAGATATATAGATATAGATATATGCTGCCTGTATAGACCTTTGTTAAATTGTTTCCACTGGATGATTTAGTTATGTGCTTATATCATGGGAGTTTAGAAAGTGATCAGTGTATTAGTCCTGAAAATTCATGTTTGCATGGAATTAAAATCTACTTGATAGAATTTGGTTTCAGTCACAGTATTATGATAATTTAAAAAAAGTGCTTGTAGTCTAAATTGAGTCATTGGTTGTCCCTGGTTTTGCTCCTTACTGCTCTTATTAAAAGCATAATGTATCTACAATAACTTGGACTGATTTTCCTAAATGAAGGGATGGAATCTTGTTGTCTTCACCCTTTTCTGCTGAAAGTGTCTGGCTTCACTTTCCATAGTAAATGTAAACAGCAAACAGCTAATAAGTTTAGCAATCTCCATACCATATATAGTATCAAATTTTACAGTGCTTGATGCAAAAAGTGTGATACTTTTCAATTAATTTTATTGAAAAGGGCAGTCCTTCAAAAATTTCCTTGAAGCTGACAACTCCAGACATGACATCAGGAAAGACTGAACCCCCGATGCCTCACCACCTATATTAACTGTAATTTAATATTTTTTCTAGTAACAGGGGAGTCTTATATCAGTGTAAGACAAGATGCCTGCTATGTCTCAAGGATGGAACACCCTACTTTAAAGATTAATGTGATGGCTTTTTTATTGAAAACATAATAAGTAGCTGGTCCACTGAAGACTTATAGCATTTTTATTACCCGAAATGCTCTGCTGGTATATATATAAATCATTGTCAGTACTATAGCTGACATTGTTTTGTAGGTGTAGTCATACAAAAAACTCAGTTGTCAGTGAAACTATTATATAAAAAAATATATCATAACCTTTGTTTTATTTTCAAATTATTGTGGCTTTAACATTAGCAATATACTTAGAAACAACATTATCTAAAAAAACACAAAGACATGACAGTTTTAACAACACTCTTGAAAGCTTTTACAGCTTTATGTGTTAAATGAACTATTTTGCATATTGTAAAAGGTAAAGGTCACTGGTTTGCAGTTTTGGCATTATCTATCTTCAGCACTGTTTCCTATCTTTCTCGAAAGGTTTCTGGAACTTTTGACTTTGGTGCAGTATCTCATTTATAAGTTCACATTTGTAAAGTGAAGTTTATCTTTGTCATTCCCACTTGAATCAAGGATCTGCACTTTTTTAATTCAGTCATACTAGCTTACTTAGCTTCTAGATTTTTGCTTTATGAATGCACCATTTGCAAGACATAAAGAGGATCGTTATTTGCCATGTTAATGTAGCCAACTGTTAGCACTTAGAGAGTTGAAGGCTTTGTAACTTATTGTGCATTTTGTTTAAATGACAATTGATTTTGGTGTTTGCATTACAATTTGAAAGCAAAGTTATTTCTGACTAACTTTGGATGTATCAGCCAAGCTCTGGTTCTTGTAAATGATTACCAAATGTTATACTGTGTATCATGTGTCTGATATTACCTGCTCCTTGCATTTGACTGTTTGTGGATTGACCATCAGAATAGAAGCTGCAGTGCACCAAGCTAAGAATTAAATATTAATACTTTTACCACCACAGAAAGTACACAAAAACTGATAAACCACCAAGAAGAGACAACTCAGATCCACACCAGTGATTGATTTAGCACTTTCGTTTTTTAATAAAAACTTCTTCAGAAACCCTGAAGATTCTGAAGAAGTTTTTATTAAAAAACGAAAGCACTAAATCAATCACTGGTGTGGATCTGAGTTGTCAAATATTAATACTTTATTTGATACTGTTAGTTGAAACAAGGAAATTTAAAGAAAGCTTGCTTTTGACAACTGCCATATTTTTCTGTTTTCTTGGCTTAACCCCATCATCCAATTCTTTTATGGGATTTTGAACAGAGGAAATTATGTGGTTGACCACTTCTCAGCCGAAGGATGAGGGACTCTAAATTTAGGTCATTTGATTGCTGCCCTGTCTTGAGGGCTAAATATACTGTTCTATTTTAAGTTTAAGCAATGGTGTAATTTTTTTTTCTAATTCATAAACTAATCAATTGATAGTTTGCAAGACAGAGCCAGTCCATTGATCATAATTACCTTTCAAATACCCACTCACATAGGGTGCAAAACATTTCAGGCCTAGGATGAATTTACAAGCAGCCATCCAATTGTCAAGGTTTGCCTTTATGAAAATGATATTCACTCCGTTTTATACGTAACAGAAAATTTTTTTGGAGATACAGAGGAATCACTGAGAAATAAATCTGTCCCTCCAGTGCATCTTATTTATGTTTTGACAGAGATTCAAGTATTTCATTCTAGTGCTTGTCTAGTCATTTGTTTGCAGATCTAGGAAATCAAGGAGGGTTGAACACTTCAGAGTATGGCATGCTAGACATAGATCAGCATACAGGTGTCTATAAGAGATAGAGTAGAGGGATAAAACTTGAAGTCTGTCTTGGTTACTGAGGTTTTTAATCATGTGTTAGTACGGTACCTCTGGGTCTTCCTAGCCGAATGTTACGGTTGGACAGATACATGCTAAAATGAGCATTATATTTTATAGCTCGTCTGATAAAGGCAGACTATAGAGGAAAGATAACTCCCTTGGACCTAGATGAGATATATTTAGTTATTAACTGGGCTAAAAAGAAGGATTTCCTGAAAACAATTGCTATATGGAAATTAAAGACTAGAGAGTTGTTTGCAAGAGATCACTGATGACTGTGTTTGTGTAAACTGGAATGTTGGCTATTCTGTAAGTTGTCGAGATTTATTTGCCAAAGGTGACAATGCTACACTTCTTTATATTTAATTTAATTCCATTCTAATATGCCATTGATTTATATGGTTTAACTCTTGCTGTAGTAACACAGTAACAGTGCCCAGCTTGCACTCATCATCACATTTAGTTATATTTATTTATTTGTTTACCAGATGGGTGGGCTGGTCACTTTGACCCTTTTCAGCCATGACATAGGCTCATTGAGCAGACAACATACAGAAATAGAAGATGTGGTACAGAAAATAAAAAAGTAGATGTACAGACATTGTAAATTTATCAAGGCAATGGCTGTCAAAAAGTAAATACCACATTGAATATAAGTCACATCAGTCATACAGCACCGCAGAGCAAAGCAATCACATTGCAAACAGATATTTTAGAGATATTTATATACAGTATCAGTACTTATAAACATTATGTACAATCTATACAGAGTTTGGGTGTAGCATATAAACAGTCTGAGATACATGAATTATTGACAGTTATCCCTAAAGCAATAACATTTGCTTTTATTTGTGAAGTGCTCTTAGACTTTGCTTTTTGTTTGTTTATTTGTTTTAATTCTTTTACAGTAGAAAGTGTTTGGATTTCATTAGGAAGGTGGTTCTAGGTAGTGGATCTAAGCATGACAAGTTTTTTTTCCTGCTGTGTTTTGGAATTCAGGACAGATAAGAAGGATTACACCATTTAGCCCACATGATCTCCAGGAAGGATATTTTTGATCAAGAAATGAAGATACTTGAAAATATCTTTATATCTAGAGGGTACCACAAAAAATGTGGTTGCCAACACTAGTAACAATATTTTTAATAAATGGGGTAACCAGTGTAAACCCCATTGGGTATAGCTATATTGGTACCCCAAGATACCACAGACAATGTAACAATGATGACTGTGGACAAAAAATACCAGGACAAAAGCCTTTGTATTTGAATACAGTTCAGACTCCAACAGTATTAAAAATGTCATTAAGAACAATTGGAGTATTTTAGGGCTAATGAAGGTATTTAGAAACCAGTGGGGTAAAAACAAATTTTGTACACAAAATGGACAAAGGTTTTAAAGAGATAGTTTAAAACAACACAGTGGCTCATTT